>NC_048302.1:65894517-66010290 GCF_013100865.1 Trachemys scripta elegans | reverse complement strand
CCGCGTGTGGACCAAGGTAAGTTCGAACTAAGGTACTTCGACTTCAGCTACGTTATTCACGTAGCTGAAGTTGCGTACCTTAGTTCGAATTGGGGCGGGTAGTGTAGACCAAGCCATAGCCTAGTTCAGAAAAAAAAATGACTGTGGACAAACACAGGATCACATCATGTTGCAGCACAAACTGCAACATGACATTTTGTTGGGGGACCTTTTGCCACAACAGTGTTTTGTTGCAGAACATTTTATCAGGGATTGTCTTCCTCATTATTACATGGAGCAACCTGAAATGCACACTAGGCATAAAGTAATGTGGAATTAAAATACAATAATGAAAAATAAAACACTGATGAAATGTTGCTTAATTTATTTTTCACTAAACTATTGTTCATCTCCCCAGTGCGTTCATGTGTGCACAAACACATTCTCTCTATGTATTCTCACACAAAAACTTTGTTGACTTAGAGTTGGAGTTGCTGAAGTGTATTTCCTTATAAAAAATACAAACAGCTAAAGTTATAAAGGAATAATAAATTAAGGTGACATTTAACACAAGACTAATCAAACTTAAATCTACTATCATCATAATATTCAGCCATACCAACACTGTAACACCCTTTCCCTCTGTAACACTTTCTTTAATTCAGTAGAGTACTACTACCATCCAAGAACCTAAAATAGCACCACAGTGTGCTGTCTTAATTCCGACTGTCCAATGCTACTATGCTAATTCCATAATATAATACTGTCATTATTCGTTGCATCAAACAAAGTGGGCATTCACTCACGAAAGCTTATGCTCCAATACATCTATTAGTCTTAAAGGTGCCACAGGACTCTCTGTTGCTTTTTACAGATCCAGACTAACATGGCTACCCCTCTGATACTTGACACCATGCAAGGCACTGCATTTAGCTGTATGGAATGGAAATCTATCAACCTCATGAAGAAACTTGCACAAGTACAGACAGATATCATCTTCCTTTCTAAATGCAAACGGATGGACATCATACAAAATGGACTGAAGGTGAAAAATCCATTGCTATCTACATACTGCACAGACCACAGTGAGAGATTATGCCATACACTATCAAAGAAACTGAGGAACCACCTGATCAGCATCCTATACAGCAAACAGGAAAACATCAAAAAAGAGCTCTCCAACCCGGAGACTTTCATTAATAACCAACCCTCCACACAAATGGACTTCACTAAAATAAGACAGGAGATCTACACTACACACTTCACCTCTCTACAAAGGAAAAAGGACCATAAGCTGTCTAAACTCCTACCTGCCGCATGGGGCCACAACAGTGGTACCCCTAACTCACCCAGCAATATCGTCAATTTATCCAGCTACACACTCAACCCAGCAGAAGAGTCTGTCCTATCTCGGGGACTCTCTTTTTGCCCCAGCACCCCCACGAACATGATACAGTTCTATGGTGATCTGGAAGCCTACTTTCGCCGCCTCCGACTCAAAGAATACTTTCAAGATAACACTGAACAGTGAACTGATACACAGATACCCTCCCACCAACAACACAGGAAGAACTACTCCACATGGACTCCTCCTGAGGGTCGAAATGACAGCCTGGACCTATACATAGAATGATTCTGCCGACGTGCACAGGCAGAAATTGTGGAAAAACAACATCACCTGCCTCATAACCTAAGTCGTGCAGAACGCAATGCCATCCACAGCCTCAGAAACAACCCTGACATTATAATCCATCATCTCTGGAATTGGCACTCTCACTGAAGGACTATCCGGATATGTAGACTGTCTGCTCAGACCCTATGCCACTAGCACTCCCAGCGATCTCCGTGACACCACTGATTTCCTGAGAAAACTACAATGCATTGGTGATCTCCCAGAAAACACCATCCTAGCCACCATGGATGTGGAGGCTCTCTACACAAACATCCCACACACAGATGGAATACAAGCTGTCAGGAACAGTATCCCTGATAATGACACAGTACAACTTGTTGCTGAGCTCTGTGATTTTATCCTCATGCACAACTATTTCAAATTTGGTGACAATATATACCTCCAGACCAGTGGCACCACCATGGGCACCCGCATGGCCCCACAATATGCCAACATTTTTATGGCTGACCTGGAACAACGCTTCCTCAGCTCTTGTCCACTCACACCCGTCCTCTACCTACGCTACATTGACAACATCTTCATCATTTGGACCCATGGGAAGGAGACTCTGGAAGAATTCCACCACGATTTCAACAGCTTCTACCCCACCATCAACCTCAGCCTAGACCAATCTACACGGGAGGTCCACTTCCTAGACACCACAGTACAAATAAGTGATGGCCAAGTTAACACCACCCTATACCGAAAACCCACCGACCGCTATGCCTACCTTCATGCCTCCAGCTTCCACCCCGGACACACCACACGATCCATCGTCTACAGCCAAGCACTGAGGTACAACCGCATCTGCTCCAACCCCTCAGACAGAGACCAACACCTACAAGATCTTCACCAAGCATTCTCAAAACTACGATACCCACACAAGGAAATAAGGAAACAAATCAACAGAGCCAGATGTGTACCCAGAAGCCTCCTTCTATAAGACAAGCCCAAGAAAGAAACCAACAGAACTCCACTGGCCATCACCTACAGTCCTCAGCTTAAACTTCTCCAACACATCATCAGTGATCTACAACCCATCCTGGACAATGATCCCTCGCTTTCACAGACCTTGGGAGGCAGGCCAGTCCTCGCCCACAGACAACCTGCCAACCTTAAGCATATTCTCACCAGCAACCACACACCACATCATAACAACTCTAACTCAGGAACCAATCCATGCAACAAACCTCGATGCCAACTCTGCCCACATATCTACACCAACAATACCATCACAGGACCTAACCGGATCAGCTACAATACCACTGGTTCATTCACCTGCACGTCCACCAATGTTATATATGCCATCATGTGCCAGAAATGCCCCTCTGCTATGCACATTGGCCAAACTGGACCGTAACTACGTAAAAGGATAAATGGACACAAGTCAGATATCAGGAATGGCAATATACAAAAACCTGTAGGAGAACACTTCAACCTCCCTGGCCACACAATAGCAGATGTAAAGGTAGCCATCTTATAGCAAAAAAACTTCAGGACCAGACTCCAAAGAGAAATTGCTGAGCTTCAGTTCATTTGCAAATTTGACACCATCAGATCAGGATTAAACAAAGACTGTGAATGGCTATCCAACTACAGAAGCAGTTTCTCCTCCCTTGGTGTTCACACTTCAACTGCTAGCAGAGGACCTCACCCTCCCTGATTGAACTAACCTTGTTATCTCCAGACTGATTCTTGCCAGCATATTTATACCTGCTCCTGGAAATTTCCATTACATGCATCCGACGAAGTGGGCATTCAGCCACGAAAGCACATGCTCCAATACATCTGTTAGTCTTAAAGGTGCCACAGGACTCTCTGTTGCTTTATTCATATATATTACATCACAGCCATGAATAGTGAGATTTCATCAATCAAAACTACTGGGAGAAGAAGATTAAAGTTATTTCACCTTTGCAATAAAGAGTGCAAAGAGAGAATAACTTTGATGCTGAAGAACTTGCCACTGCAATGGAAGGTGGAGGTCACTCTTCCATTGAAGGAAAGGTCACAAGAGCTGGTCCATGGTGGTTTAAGAAAAATAGATAACAGCTATCATGGAGAGAGAGAGCAGGAGAGGCAGATTGGGGAGTTTGTGCCAAAAATATAGATCTAATCCATTTATTACATAAAATTAAAACCTGTGAACTTTGGAATTATGGGGCAATAATTCCATTTAAGAGTTCTGTTAACTACACAAATCACTCAAGCTTTGATTTATGATATCACCAGAAACTTTAGATGGCATTATAGCCTCCTATGTCAGAATTGTCCATTTCATATATATCTCTATATAGAGACTCCTATGTTGATTTTAAATATTTTACAACCCTAATTTCTCAAGATATATTCCAAGAGAAGCAGAGAGAGAGAGATTCAGGCAAACAAATATTCTATATAATATTCTTAAATCGCACTGATAGAACAGCAGCCTTTTCTTGCATAATTTGACCACAAAATTTAAGATGAACAATTCAATTTGTTTTTCATTAGCACATCCTGACTGGGTAACACTAATTACCATATTTACAGCCTGACAGGAAGGAGGTGGAAGAAGGGAATAATTTCCATTAATGCTGTCTTGCCTTCGTTTATTTTAATTTATAGATTTGGCCAATTTATGACAAATGGATATAAGACTAAATCCCATTCTAAAAATATGTTACATATTGTAGTCCATTTTTTTTTCTAATAGTGGGAGCATACTATAGTTAATAGAAAAAAGTGAAATTGACTATTTCATATTCATTATCCACATTGAAAGAAATGCAAAAAGTAAATAGCATAAAAAGTGAAAATGAAATTTGAATTTTACATTTTTCTCAGTTTTAGAAGTTTCAGATGTTATTTGTAAGATAGTGAAAGGAATTTTTAAAAGGTATCACTAACTTATTCAAAATGCACATTATTAAAATAAGAAAACAAGTAGAAGCATCAGAGTAGCCACAGAGCAATAGATATGTTAGTAATCCTATTTTTATGGTTAACAGAGAACCCTTTCAGATAGCCAGTACTGTATACAATGTCATTTGGGAAAACTATTATTAAAAGAGTAGTGAATAAACATTTAACATACCCCTCCACCACCACTTCTTTTGGCATAAAAATTAATTCATAAATTAGATGTATAGACAGTTTTCAGGTGTGCTTCCGGGAAAGAAGAAAATATGTTAGGAACTGCCAAACAGTTCAGTTGTCTTCACCATATTCTTAAGATGTCTTTATCCCTTGAATGATATTTGCTTGACCCAAGAGTAGGGTGAAACTTTGATATGCTGCAAGGAGAAGAGAGATGACAGTATCCCTCTTGAGCTCTGACCCTGCAAATTCTTCAGCATGTATGTGACTTCACTGAGACTACTCATACAAGCAAAGCCACGCACATGAAGCATTGGGCCTTTAGTAAACTGAAGTCTGGGCTTGGCAAGGAATAATCTGTGACCTCAGACAGGGTTGTAGTGATTTTATATATATAAAAATTACAAACCCAAACTGTACACAGTGACTCATTTAGTGCCTGATAGTGGAGTCTCTGGCTGCAGAGTCCTAAACTGTAGACTCTGTCTTCTGCAGAGCTCCAGGAAGTGTTCTGTACCACACTGCCCGTCATACCTTCCGCCTAAAAACAAAAACTGGCCAGAATTCCAAGTTCTCTAATTAGTGAGTGGCTTCAGGTAAGTCCACACACCTTACCTGCCCTGAGTTGTGAACAGATGGCTAACAACATTCTAGGAAATCTAAATCATTATGATGATTTGCCAAATGTCCAAGCTGTGATAAGTGCCCCCTTGATACATGCTGCAGCTCAAACTTCCAATCTTAAATGTTATTGACATTTAAACCTAAAGTAATTTTTTCCAGTGTGGTTTTGGTAAGGGTGTTTCATGTGTCTACTGAATGCAGTTCTTTGTCTAAATTAAGTGCGTATGAGAGGGAGAATGACCTTGTGAATTATGAAGTTATAAAACATAATTTTGGATAAGATTTCATACCGCAATCAAGCCTACAGACAATTTGGCATGAATTCCCCAAGAGATTTATTGTAGTTACAAATTAAAACACTTTGGCACTTTTCCCATTAATAATTTATCTTCCCTGGGTGAATCATTATATTTGCTTTGCTTGCATTACACTGTGCATTTATGTGGTTATTTTTAAACATTTGGATTCCCCAATCTGACTAACAGTTTGCATTCATTGCAGCTGGCACCAGATATAATACCAAAAATCCTTTTAGTATTGGCTACTAATTGGAAATGAGCACATTCTTTTTATCAATTTTATAAAATTGTTAAAAAAGAGAGACAGGCAACTTCCATGGTTTCTCAAACCTTTTTAAAACAACAGCGTTTATCTTCCCAAACCATAAGTGAAGAGTTAGCAGCATAGGGGCTGACCCTGATCTTCTCTGTATATTCTCTGCTTAAAGGACATTAGCAGGAAATGGTCAGCTTGAGGACACAATGAAAGGAAACACAGCAGCAAAGGTTTCACTGATAACATGTGATTTCAAGTCAGTGAACAGATTCAGCCAGCCATCCAGCTGTTCAGGCCAAAGTCTATATAGCACTCTGCTGACTCCAACAAGACTGTGTCATGAAACCAGGGTGGAAGACTGACACTTGACATAGCAGGTGGGGGAGGCGCAATGTTTTCACACACCACCAGGTTCCGTGGCTGAGTTATTATTTTATGTCATAATCAAGGAAAATTATGCTGTTTCAGTTATATTTATTTTCTGCAGATTTATTGGGTCGAATTTAGAGATTATAGTGATTACACTGCATGTCAGTAAATGAGGGTAAGTATGTATAATGGAGTCCAGGTCAATGCAGTCTACACACAAAAGCCAGATTTTTCAAAAGATCTGAGCACCCACAACCAGAGACAGATTTTCAGAAGAGCTCAACTCCCATTTAGCTAAATTTTCCAAAGAGCTCATCACATTAGAAGCTGGGCTCTTTTGAAAATAGGACCACATGGGGACAGCAGAGTGTATACAATAACTTCTGCTTTAAAACTTACAGCCTCCTATTTGTTGTCTTTCCTGCCCTATGTCCTAGGCTCTCAGCATTAGTTA
Organism: Trachemys scripta elegans; assembly: GCF_013100865.1. Lineage (NCBI taxonomy): Eukaryota > Metazoa > Chordata > Testudines > Emydidae > Trachemys > Trachemys scripta. The sequence continues at coordinate 66,003,559 of NC_048302.1, read as the reverse complement.
TACCCATTTAGATTTAAGGTACTTCTGCACTAGCCACTGTACACATGGCCATGTGCATGGTTGTACCATAGCCCCCCTATTGTTCACATCTATGCCCCAGAAGCACATTTCGGAAGGCAAGTAAGCTAGCATGCCTGAGGGGGTGTAAGTACTTGCCTCAGGCTGTGGCATGGCCCCGTATGGACGGGGGCAAGGGGCATACATCTGGTCTCGAGCTTCAATAGTCCTCCACTCCCATTCCCACAATGCACTGAACCCTTTTCTTCCTGACTCTTACCTAATCTATAAGGGTCCCTTGTCTCCCCCACCCCATTTTTACCAGCAGTAGCAAGCTGTATTGACCACTTCAGAACAGCTTTCTGCTGCACTCTCTTGATCAGTACAGGTGAACATGGATCCTGCTCTGAGAGCAGCTGCCTGACCCGTGAACCACACCATCCTCCACAACTTCATCACTTGGAGGAGCAGGAACGTACACCTGCACTGGGAAATTTCACACAGGCTGGAGCAGGCAGCCATTTACTAGACTCTGTCCCAGTGCCAGGAATGCATTAAGTGCCTGAGGTTCCTGTACAGGAGGGCAAAAAGACTCAAACAGTTGCTCTGGATGGACTTGTCATACATGCCCCTTCTATGATGAGCTGGACTGGGTGCTGTCAAGGGCTTCTCCTACAGAGCCTGAAGTGGCTCACAATTCCTCCACTGGCCTCATAGTCTGATGGGATGCCAATAAGCGCCAGGGTGAGGAGGCAGCAGGGACCGCAGGGGATGTCACAGAAGACCTGGAGGATGAGGAGTATGTGATCTGTACCTCTACCCAGAGAAGCAGATTGAGGAAGCCCCCCAGCAAACCCAAGGAGGACCCCAAGTCCTTGCAGGAACTAGAATCTGAGGCTGGTAAGTTACAATGCACTCCCACGCTCCCAGCCAATAACCCCTCTTGCCTGGAGCTAAATTCCTGATTTTAAGATCCAGGGTATTTGAAGGATCATACATTGACGTTTCCCCCACAGACAATATGCCATGCATTGCTATGTCTCTGAGTTTGAACAGCAGTGCTCAAGCCATGACATTGTCATGCCTCATCCCCTTACCAACCTCCTCCAACTCCACCCTGCATCCAGCCCCTGCTCTGCTCCAGCCCTAAATGATCCCAGCCAAGATACTCCTATAAATCAATGATTTTACTGATTTCTGATGAACCACTGCTATGCCTTTGGCTAAAGCAATGTCTTAAAATCAGAATATTAATGAAAACTCATTGTTCCCCTGTATCTGTACATGTTTCAGGCAGCAATGATCTTGGGGCCATGTGGACTGGGGCAAGAGTAGTTGGGTTAGAAAGGTCCTGGTTGGGGATAGGAAAGTTGTAGAAAACTTACAGTGGGTTGTCTACGGTTAGTAACAGTTGCCTTTTCTCTTGGAAGATTACACAGTTTCAATGTTTCTCCCCCTCCCTTCCCATCCCCCACAGTCCTGATGTTACCATCCCCTTACAAGTGGGAGACATGCAGAAGATTACAACATTTTTACCATCCTTGTCCATGGTGCCTTCACTTTCCCCACACTGAGCCATGCTGCACAAACCAAGGGAAACAACAGTGGGGGACAGATCCGGTCTAGTGGTTGGATAAACACAGTGCAGAGTCCCTGTGCAGTAGGGAGGCAAAGGGCTTGTGATGCTGATCTGAAACTTCAGGGAATGAAATAAAGTTGTGGAGTGTCTCTTTCTTTCTCTAGAAAGACAAGAAAGAACTCATCTGTGTAAGCTCAAAAGCTTGTCTCTCTTACCAACAGAAGTTAGTCCCATAAAAGATATTACCTCACAGAACCCTGTGCTACTGCCCCTGCAATGGTAGCACTAACATCACATAACAGCAGCAATGTGCACACCACTGTAAGTGGGTGCACAGCATTATACCTGTGTCTAGCACAACAATGTGGACAGTCAGTGTGGGTCCTGGCAGCATGTATACAGTCCCAAAATCAAGTAAGTGTACCAGTTTAGACAGACTTAGAGAGCTAAATTAGGATGAGACATACAAGGGAATGTAAGCTACAAGTAAATGTTAATCTAAGTAAGTCTGTTGTGTAATTTACACACTGAGGGAGCCAGAAGAGCCATTAAACTTAGCCAAGAAAGTGACAGCAGGCCAAAACCAGAAATGAGTCTTTGTTGTGTTTATATAGTTTTGTAAAGCCTCTTCTGGGCATGACTTTGCTCAGACAATCACTGCATCCTCTATATTTCTGAGAACAGAGAGAACTGATTCTTGTGTGTTGAGTAACACCCAGGTTACGTTTATAAAATCTTTAGAATAGAACCTGTTGGGAATTTTTCAATACTACTTTTTCTTCGGACAATGCCAATATGTCAAAACTAAAGCTTTTCGTGCAAATATATTGTTTTCTATTAAAATGTCTTTGGGAAGATTTCTCACATCCAGGATGGATTTTCTGGTCAAAGTTAGAAAGAGGGAGAGATGCACCTCAGAATAGCCAATATCATGGTGGGATGTGGGATTCAGAGCAGGAATTTGAACCTAGATCTCCCATATCCCAGGTGAGTGTCTTAACCACTGGGATATTGGCTAATATGGGATATCTTTCTCTCTGGGTTTTTCATTTCTAGAAGTCTCAGTTTTGTTCTGCTGTGAAATAAAAACAAATTTCAATTCCTCAACCTGTTTTGCAAAATGAGATTTTTTTTTTCTGGTCACCACCTACTTTAGGGCTCTTTTCTTAAGAAGCCACATCAGTGTGAAATGAACTGAAATAGCGGTTTAGTGTTATCTTCTGCTGGTAGTGATAGTGTTCTGCATTATATTGGATGTACTGAAGTACAACAGCATTCTATGACTACTGTCCCCTGGGATCTTCACATATGTGAGAGTCTAGTTTTGCACACATCTCATGAGGTTCCCTCAGACCAGAAAATAATTAAAACAATAAATGAATGTTTGTATGATGAGGACTCTTAATGGTTCTGGGGTTTTGCACCCTGTGAATGAGTTGCCACCCTTGGGCATCCCCTCATGGCCTCAGGGAAGCCCTGCAAGCAGCCCCTTGCCTTGGTTTTCCCCTTCAAGTGGCTCCTTAGGTAAACTCCACCCAAGCTTTTTGTTTACTAATGCCCATTTTCAGAGGGTCTAATTTATTGGCAGAAAAAACTCAGCCCTGAGACATCTCTTCTCCCTGCCTCAAGTCTGCTCTCTGCAGCTCTTTCCTGCCTTGGCAGGCCACTCTCAGCCCTGCCTGGCTGGACTCTTTTCTTACTTCTGCTTCTCTTTCCATCCAAACCAGTTCAAAATAAAGTCTCCTCAAGTCTGTGCATTTACTAACTTATCAGGGCTCCTCCCAAGCCTGTCTTGCCAGTAGTCTCAGTCCCAAATCCCAGGTCTCTCTGTTGGAGCCTGCTTGCTCCTAGCAGCCTCTAATCTCCCTGAGCATCCCCCACCCTCTGCAGCTTCTACTGCTCTTTAGACGGGAAACCAGGTTATCCCAGGTGTGCCTCCTTAGTATTCAGCATTGGCTGGCCTCTAGCCCTTAAGTGGCAAGCCATTCTGTTGCATGCTCCACAATCAATAATAGGCTCAAAATTGAATTTACAAAATAGGAGGCCAGGATCTACTTTGGAAAAAAAAATAAAAAATATGCTGCATCAAGCCTCACAGCCCAGGGGAACTGACTTGGGCTTTCAGGGCTCATGCTACAGGTCTAAAAATAGCAGTGTTGATGTTCCTGCTTAGGCTGGAGCCCAAGCTCTGAAACCTGGTGGGGGAGGTGGATTAGGGGGTGAGTCTCAGAGCCCAGACTGCAGCCTGAGCCCTGGAGCCTGAGTCAATTTACCTGGGCTCTGACTCTCACTGCCACAGGAGTATCTTGCTTTGTAGATGTATCCTCAGATCCCACATTAATACCATATTCATTTTATTTATAACATAAGTCTCCTAAAACTGGAGGTATCACCTTAGTTCATGATGGATCTGATCTGCTGGGGTGCCAGGTGCTGTCATTTCTGCTGAATTTGCAAAGGGGAGGGGAGTATGCTTGGATGCAGCACAGCAGAGACTGAATGGAGTTTTAGATGCTCCACAATTCAGGTGAATTTTCAAAGCTAAGCACATAAAATTGTGGAAACTCACCTCCTGTTCTGGGCACCTGTAAAATGCAAAAGCATCTCTCTATCTCTCAGAGCCAAGCCCCAGGCAAGTCCAGGTGGGGTCCATGTCGTGACCAATGGGTAATAAAACCCCACACAGACCCAGGAAACACACGAAACATCAGAAATGTCAAAATTTTTGGTAAGAAATTTAGGATTCTTCTCAACTTCAATATTCTCAACTCTACACCTGCCTACATATGTCATCACCTCCTCCTATGCCCTCTCCATTCCTTTCCCTTTGTATCCATTGCCAGTATTCATCTCCACATCTTCTCCTACAATATCCAATATATCTGGAATAGCTTCCCTGTTAGCATACATCAAGCTCTCACTGTCTCCTCCGTCAAGAATCTTCTAAAAACCTCCCTGCTCCATAGAAAAGCATTCAAGCTCAAATGCCACTCTTCATTCTGTGCTCTTTCTTCTCTTGTTTTTGGTTTGTTTGTCCCTTTAGACTGTAAATCCTTCAAAGGAGAAATGTGTTCTGTTTGCCACCAACCTCCAATGGTACAGTGCTATATAAGTGACACATTGGGATACCCTTATTCAGTCTGAGCAGTACCTTACTCCACAAGTAGTGCCATTGAGCACACCAGGACTATTCATAGCATACAGTATTTTTCAGCATGCCTGAAGGTTTCATAGAGATTGGCTTGCATAGGAATCCTACATTCAAACCCCAATGCCTTTAAACTTGAGATAAGTTTGGATATGAATTCAGGGTAGCTCAATCCCACTGCTAAAACAGGCATGAATCAGAAGCACAAATCTGAGCAGCCTCAAACCTTCAAAAAGTCTGAAGGATTCGTAGCTAAGTCCAGATGAAACCTTCATGGCTGGATTCCTGCTTCTATGTCCAGGGAAGGTTTTGAAAGTTGCTAAGGATTCACTAAGAAGAGAAAGCTCAAGGGTCTAAGTTCCATAGAAAAGGGGGAATACGCTAATGTATTTGGAAGTTTTAAAAATCAAGTCCTTCCCTACCACAAACTAAGTGTGGGGAGAAGTGAGGAGAAGCTTCCTTGCACATAGCTGATAATTTGCATTCTATTTCAGGCACCCCATCTCAGCTTGGTAGAGCCAGTGTGACATCATTTAAAACCCCGTTTGAGAAGTAAGGCAAAGCTGCTAAATAAGGACAAATTCAGAAAAGGCATTGGCCACTACTAGCACACTATGTCGACGCTTGAGCTGTGCAAAAAGCAAATTGATCGAAAGTACAAAGTGTTGCCAGTGGTTATTGAAAAGAAAGGTGCAGCAATTGGAACTTGATACTCTAGGAAATACAGTAGTAGGTTTATAGTGCTTTGTAAAACTGTTAATAAATTTGGTTTAATGAAGCGGACAATAAGAATTATTTCATTTGACTAGATCCTACTTGTTAGACTGGCATTAAACAGCATACAACAAATGGTGCACAATTTCTTTCATAACTTGAATGGCCTTTATTAGCCTTTTAATTTCAAAGATTTGCAAAGTGGGCATGGAGCTTGTTGAAGAACCTCTTTGCAAAGCTTCCTATTTTTCCATTTGTCATGAAAAGGGGCATAAGACTGCATGACAGAACACACTAACAGAACATAATCACAATTAAATCTTACCTTCAGTCCAGCTCCAGACAAGACTGAGATAATATAGGTAGATTACTAGATTGTAGTAGCCACAGGGAAGGACAGAAACGATTCAACTCTCTGACTGAGAGGATGCATCCTCCACTTACTCAGGTTTGCCATTTAATGATCCGGGTTGCCAACTTTTGTGCTTTTAATCATGACTCTTAGAATATCTGGTGTTTTCATTAGGATCCGAGCAACATGAGAACCTCAGCTTTCATCTTTAAAAAGTTTCAAGCCCTCATGATTGAGGAGAAAAGCTTGAAAACATGAACCCAAAAGGCTCAAAATCATAATGCAGATTCAAAGAACTGAAAATATATTTGTTAAAATCTCATGATTTGGGGGGTCCTAACTCATGATTTTTGAACACATGGAATTGGCAATACTCCATCTCATTGGATCTCCAGCTGCTCCTGGGTACTCAGATAAATGCTGTAGCCATGACCTTCCTACCCCCCGCCAAGTACTTTTGGAATCACAATCAAAGGGATACAGCTTTTCTTTAACACGTGGCCCTCACTGCAGTTAGCCATGCCTTTATCACTGCCAGATTAGACTACTGCAATAGGCTATGGGGATAATAATATTTTCCTATCTCCTAGGAAGGTTAGGAGGCTAAATTCACTCATGTTTGTAACACATTTTGAGATCCTGTCATAGATGGTACTATAGAGGTGAAGTATTATTCGCATTTTGCAGTTACAATTCTTCTTATGTTTCCATGCTTTCAATTGTAATGAATGGGGGGGGGTCATATGGAAATCCCTTAACAATAAACAAAGTTTATTAGTCAATGGGAGTTGATGATTTTGTAAGATGGCACCATAGCTATTACAACAAATGGCAGATAGTTTATTGGGCTGGAGCTCTTACAGTTGCTTTAGTAATATTATTTGATTTTGGGATCCAGCACTTATGAAGACTTTAGCTTGTGTAAAACTGGTTATAACATTTCAGATTGCACCCAAAAAAACCCAAAAAAACAAAAACCTGTTTGATGGATCACAAAGGCAGACAATTATTGATAGATGGAGCCTTCAAGCCAAGAGGAGTTTAACACATCCAAGATGGTAGCACTGGGATTCAATGGAAATCCCATCAGTCATCAAAAGGCAATCTTAAAAATGTATTTCAATGTAATATATGTAGTCCTCCTCTGCCTGTGCATCGCATGGGGGCCTGAGGATCACTCTGTAGACAGTATCAGAGGGGTAGCCGTGTTAGTCTGAATCTGTAAAAAGCAACAGAGGGTCCTGTGGCACCTTTAAGACTAACAGAAGTATTGGGAGCATAAGCTTTCGTGGGTAAGAACCTCACTTCTTCTGAAGTGAGGTTCTTACCCACAGAACCCTCTGTTGCTTTTTGTAGACAGTGTCCTTCTCTTCTTAGCAAGCTAACCAGAATGCTCTGTTTTATCTGCACAAGATCAGATCTAGGTCAGGCTGCCCAATGAGGCTTTATGCAGCTCAGAAGTCACTAATAAGGAGTTTTCATTTTTCGTGCTAGCAAATATAATGTCCAAAACATTGAGTTTACTTTGGAGCTTTCTCAGAACTGTCAGTCAAGCAAAGCTCTGTGAACTTTCATCTGTAATGGAGCTTATAACCTTGTGCCAATGAAAGGACGGCAGATTTGTGGAATGAAATGATGATCCCAGAGAGAGGTTGAATCCATCTTGGCTGGATGCCTTGAAGTCCTGGGGTCTGAATGAGAAAAGAAGGGAGAGGGAACAAACACAGAATAATACAAATTGTATTCTGCCTTTCTAGGACAATGCTCTGTTTTGCTGAGTTGCTGGTGATTCAATTCCAGTAACTGCTCAAAAATGTGCACCAGCTACAGTGTGCTAGTTCCTTAGCACAGATGACTGTGTTATTTCGATAGTGTTTTCCTTGTTGCAATGTATCTTTTTTAAAATGTAAGAGAGGAGGGTTTGGATTGTACAAAGAGTTGAAAGCAGGATAAAGAGCCTCTTGAGATTAAGAGTGTACATTCAATTCCAATCAAGCTCGGTAATGAGCAAGAGTTGTTACCCTCTAGTTTTTATTTGATTTTCTATGATAAAATGAGTTACTGTACTTAAAAATACCCAATATGTAGGGCAAAACCTGAGGTGGATTTTCCCCCATGTACTAGATAAATTCAGCAGTACTGCAGAGCTTACTAAACTAAAGAATCACTTGTAAAGAAAGCCAGCCTTGCAAACTCTGCTAAACGAGCCTCTTGGCACTGGGTGGGCCAGGAGCTCTCCCACTGGTATTTAATCCCTTTTGCATTGGTTCATCGTGTCAGGAAATGCCACTTCCTTGCTGCAGAGAACTAAAGCAAGGACTGCTGGCATACTGGATTATGGGCACCATGCCCTATCAGTCAAGATCTGCTGTTTTTAAAGGGAAAAGGTATATGAAGTGCAGCCTAAGAAGTCCTAACCCACAACCACCCTCTGTGTAACTGCAGCTTTTAATGTTAAAATGGATCAACTGCTGACAAACAGAAACAATTTCTAGAAGAAGATGCAAGTAAACTGTATGTTTGTGTTCACTTATTTGCAAAGTGGGTGTGTATCTCCACTCCTGGTAAGCTGTCAATATAGCCACGAGTGCCACAAAAATTGGGCATCCCTGTAAAGAGACTACACAGAGAGAAAACCCATTAGACATGTTTTCTTTTTCCTTTGAACTACCTGCCTTACACTGGAGAACAGTCAAAATTTAACAGAATAGAAGCTTTATGCTACGTGCAGGGATAAACTAAGAGGACACTCCAGAAGGAACCTAAATTTATTCAACATATACTTTGTTACAGCCACCCTAGTGTGTATATCATACCTAGACTCCCTCAAGACAAATGTAGTATTATTTAAGATTTATATTGAAATAGCACCTAAGTCCACAATCGGGTTGGGGCTCGTTGTGCTAGATGCTATCAAAAACATAATAAATGAGAGCCCCTCTCCCAAAGACCTTGCAATCTAAAAGACAGAGACTTAACAGGTGGAGAGACACGCAAGCAGGCCAGGGTGGGGCTGGTGAGACAGGTAACAAATATAATAGCATATGTGCAATTCTTAGCCAGACATCCTCATTTTAGAGCCACCCTTACTCATATTACATAGTATTTTACTCCTCAGGTAATCCCATTAAAATCAGTAGGACTATTTGAGGAGGAAAGTACTAAATGTCTTGTAAATTACACCAAGTAAGGGCATATCTACACTGGCAGAGTTACACCGCTGGCAGTTACAGCACCGTTCAGAGAGTGCTGAAGGGAAACCGTTGTTGTGTGTTCACATTGTCAGCTGCCCGCACAATAGCATGTTCATGCTTGCGGCACTTGCAGCAGCATTCAGAGCGGTGCACTGTGGGCAGCTATCCCACCGAGCATCTCTTCCTCTTCTGCCACTAAGAGTTGTGGGAAAACAGAGGGGGTCGTGGGACATCCTGGGGCCAGTCCCAATGCCCCGTGATGCATTGCGTCACATCCCAGCAATCCCTGTGCTTCTGTCCACATTTGGCGCCATCTTTCAATGGTTTGTGTAATGTGCACTCTGCCTCTTCAGTCTGCAGGAATGGATCCCAAGCTGTTGTCCACAATGCCTCTCGCTCTGACCAACACGTAGTGAGTGGCAGTGGAGTTATTCCTTAAACTACAAAGGCAAGAGGAGTGTGACATTGATCTCACCACGTGTACTAACTATGACAGGAGGTTGCTTGTGGCATTCACAGAGGTGCTGACCACACTGAAACACCACTTCTGGGCTCAGGAAACAAGCACTGAGTGGTGGGATCACATCATCGTGCACATCTGGGATGACTAGCAGTGGCTGCAGAACTTTCGGGTGAGGAAAGCCACATTCGTGGGACTGTGTGATGAGCTTGCCCCAGCCCTGCGGTGCAAGGACATGAGAATGAGAGCTGCCCTGCTGTTGGAAAAGCACGTGGCAATTGCACTGTAGAAGCTGGCTACTCTAGACTGCTACCGATCGGTCGCTAACCAGTTCGGAGTGGGAAAGTCGACCGTTGGACTCGTGTTGATGGAAGTGTGCAGTGCTATTAATCGCATCCTGCTCCGAAAGACCGTGACTCTGGGCAACGTGTGTGACATTGTAGATGGCTTTGCACAAATGGGCTTCCCTAACGGTGGAGGGGCGATAGATGGCACGTATATTCCAATTCTGGCACCTAGCCACTGAGTACATTAATCGCAAGGGGTATTTCTCAATGGTTCTCCAAGCGCTTGTGGATCACTGAGGGTGTTTCACAGACATTAATGCAGGCTGGTCTGGAAAGGTGCATGACGCATGCATCTTTCGGAACACTGGCCTGTTCAGGAAGCTGCAAGCAGGGACTTTCTTCACAGACCAGAAGATCACTGCAGGGGCAGTCGAAATGCTCATTGTGATCCTGGGAGACCCCGCCTACCCCTTAATACCGTGACTTATGAAGCCATACACGGGGCAAGCTGACAACAGAAAGGAGCAGTTCAACAACAGGCTGAGCAAGTACAGAATGACAGCACATCAGGTGACAGTTCCAAGGCAGTCATTGTGACCAAACCTGTCACAGTAACAATGTAATAAAGGCCAATAAAGATAATAAAGACCACATTTTGGAGCCCTTATTAATAGATATATAGATAAATCTACAACCCTACTCAACCTGAGTAAGGGTCATAGATGTGGAGCCATATACCAAAATTTTAAGCATAAAACCAAATATAATAGTACAAGCCAGAGTGGCATCACTAAAAAGGAGGAATGGGGATGATCACCCAAAAGGAGCCAACAGTGATTAAAATAGAAAACACTTTTAGAGATGAACCCGAACGCCTGTAACCTTGCAGTGTTCACACTCTGGATCTTAATTTTCTGACTTCAGCCCATCTCTAAAACAAAATCCATACAATGTCCATTTCAATACAGATGAAGCCATAATGTATAAAAGGAATTTTTAAAAGAGTCAGTGCCAGTTCACTGGCTCTCAATTCTTTACATTAGAATAATTTGTAGTATATATAGTAGAGAATGATTTGAAAGATCATTCACTAGATTTAAGGGAAATTTATAAGGAAGGAGTTGCTGTTCCATCATTTTGCTTTTTGTGTTGATAGAGGTGCTAGAGGGCATAGGAGGAAATTCTGCTTATCCCCCTGAAACTCCCATCACTGCAACTGACTTTCTACAGCCCTGATCCAAATCCCTTTGAAAGCAATGGGAGTTTTTCCACTAGCCTCAGTGGACTTTGGCTCAAGCCCTATGTGATCTTGGGAAGGTCAATTAAGGGGAGACTTTCAAGGCACAAAGGTGAGTTAGCACTCCCATTTTGTGCCTTTGAAAGTCTGCCCTTAACTTCCCCATATATCAGTTTGACCATCTATAAAATAGGGGAAATAATGCTTAACCACACTACAAAACATTGTGAGAACTACAGATGAAGAGCACTATACAACTGTTGAGTATTAGTAGTAGAAGCATTTTATTATTCTCTACCTTTTGAATTAATGTTCAGGGACCTCCTATTTTTAATTATTGCAGGACACTCATATTGTACACAAATCCCTTTATAATAATCATCCAGGGGGGAAAAGATTCATTTGATTATTTAATTTGGGGTATGATTTACTGGCTGACACAGCCTGAATTTCATAAAAGTGGCACATCCATCACACTCGAACATGCCAGTACAATTAAGTTATGAGGATGCCAGCAGTAACTCAAACTGGGTGGCAATATTAGACGCTGTGCAGCCAAGCCTGTTATTGTTTTATTCTTAAAGTTGGATTTCAAATAATCATGTCAGCATTAATTCGGAGTCTTGATTACAGCTCTGCTGGTGCTTTTTTCATTGCCAACTTTGCAGTCCTACTGCTGACCTGAAATATTGGACTTCTGCAATTTTGGATTCCACTTGCAATTGTAGACTTTGCAAGGCCGAGCCATATCCCTTGGCAGGGGGTGCAATAAAACAGTGGGCAGTGGCTATTCATATCTTATTGAATTAGTCTCCTGCCAAATTCCACTTGTGAATATATGTTCACCCTTTTAGTGGGTAGAAAATTACATTTCCCCCTGCTCTCGTTTGAAATGTCTGTTTATTTGAAACTACTCTACAGGCCACCATTCAATCAAATATATTAAGAGTAGAGAGTTATGCAAAACTATGGCAAGTTCTGTAAATTAAACCAGACAATCTGTTTTTAAAATAGTTTTGCAAAAAAAGGCAAAGTAACGCAAATCTTTTGTTTTCAATCTTTCATTGCGGGCAAAAAGCTGTTTTAAAAAACAAATATTTTTGCTGAATTTATCACAATAAAAGGATGAAGGTGAAAGATCAAAGTTCAAATTGAGTTTCCTGTGTCACTGTATGTCTGCATATGTCTAGTGTGCTAATTTCCATGCTAGTGAAGCGACAAACGCTGGGTGCTGTTAGATGTGAGATTTGAAACCATGCATTCAAATGGTTTGAATGCAAATGGAGATCTCCTAGAAACCATGACTTTTGCACTTGTATTCAAAATCCATATCTTACCTTTGGGACAAATGGTACTTTTATAAAAGGGTGCAGATCTAGAAAAAGGAGGAAGTTTATGCAGGCATCAACTCAAAATAAAATCAGAAGTCAAATAAATTCATAGGAAATTGGCCAAAAAAATCTGTTAAGCTCCTTGCTGTAGCTTTACTCTTGCATATACTGCAGGTTTTAGAATTAAAATGATTAATATAACTATTATCCCAGCAGCTGTATGATCCCTAAGCTGGGGCACCCAAACTTAGCCCAACTTTGGGCTTCATTAGTAGTTTCCCAGGAGCCCAAGGGTTTTTACTTAATTCATCTAAAATGGAGCTGATTACAGCTGTCCTCCCCTTCAATAGGGAGGCGTACTGTATGGATACAACAGATCACACATGCACTGACCCATATCACCTACTCACAATGTAGAACTTTGCATGCCCCATTAGACCCACTGACCACAATTTAGACACCCAACACTAGATGATAGGCATACAGTGAACACGATGGTAAACTGATTCAATGCAGGTTAGTGTCTGTAGTTCAACTCGCTTGTTGCCGTGAAAAGTTGTAAGCCACCTGTGCAAGGAAGGCAGGCTTCTCGAGTGAGATCAAAATGAGAATAAGACAGAACTATGGCATCAGAGCTGCTATGGCTCATTGTAAATGTGAGGAAGTGCTGATTCACTTTGCTCTGGTCATTAGATGAATGTGATTTTTTTCATCATTTAACATAACTTTGAATATTATATTGTTTCATACATTCTGCATGTCCTGCAAAATGTTGTGTCATTACAAACTGGGGCCACCAATATTTCTGAAGATGGCTTCTGGAATTCCACATAAAGATTTTAAAAGGTAGCATTTTTTTTTAGCCTAAATATGGCAGTTTGAAGAAGTTGAGTTAGGTGTGGGTGAAACTAACAATTGTGAATGCTGAGGAAAGAGTTTGGAGCAACAGGAACTGAACATTGGGGGTCCCTCATCATAAAAATGTGTAGCCTCTGAAAAGGCTTTCTAGTAACTGTCCTTCAAATGTTGCATTAAAAATAATTAAGAAAATAGTATCTGTTTGTCAGCGTACCGCATCTTTGAACAGCTGTTTAGAGCAGGAGGAATAGCAAAGGCCTGATTCACCGCTGACATAAGTGGGTCCAACTCTCTTAATAGTAATGCCAATATTGTGTATGCATAAAATGTATGAGCCTTTCATATTCAATAACCTATTGATGAATTCCCTAATATTTGGAGGTTAAATGATCAAAAAGAGGTAGAGGAAGGGAAGAAAATAGGTACATTCAAGCCTACAAAGGTAGCAGTTTAGATGCTTTCAGGCCTGTATGTACTTGGCAGATAACTGGCTTGACAAGTGAGCACAGCCGGGACTCTGAGCTGATAGGGTCATCACTAAAGTGAGGGCAGGAGCATTGTGGAACTGCCCTGGGGGACTAATTGCCCCCATTGCAGCTCTACAGGCAATGTGGTGGTGAATAAGAAGGTGCTTAACTTTTCTCAAAGCTAATGCAATCATAATAGTTGTTTGAACACTTGTGCACTCTTGCAATCACTTGTGTCATGCAAACATGAAGCGTTGCAGGTACGGGAAGGAATTGCAGTGGCACTATTAACACTAGTGTAGATAGACAGGATGGGAGAAGGCTGGCTGGATTGGAGGGCTGAGATTCAAGTGAAAGGGAAACAGGATTTATAATAAAGGCTTGGCCCACATTTAGAGAGACTGATTGTGCAGTTTGAACACAAAAGGAAGAAATCATCCCTTAGACTCCAATAGCAACAAAAAAGAAGCTACTTCTTCATTCCATTTACTAAACACGGCCCCAAGGGGAGGACTCAATTGTAATAAATAAGTGAGGTAATTTTAAATTTAATCTACTGTATTTAACTGCTGGGAAGGACCAATCATTACTGCAGAATAGGAGGAGGATGGGCCTAAAAGGTATAAAAACAAAATATTATGTACTCAGACTGTGTCAGCTTCCAGATGACATGACCTCATGAGATGCAGATGGCTAGATAAGATGTCAGAGAGAATGGGTTGTAGCGCGTCATAAAATGTACTCTCCTTATCTTTCCTTTGTCTCATAAATTTTCTGCAATGTAGATTCTGTAAAATCCTATTTTTGTCTTTCTTCCATTGTATTTTGGCCTTGTAAATAATGTAAGATACTCCATAATCTTTTCTGAGTGAACTGTGTTTCAAGGGAGTTCACTCTTGGCATGCTTCTTGAAGGCATATTACCAAAAGCACATCTAGTGTGGGTGGGTCTGTTTGTCCTCATTACTTGGAATAAACAAGAGAGTTTTGAATTGCAGAACCAGGGTGAAATCCTGGTTCCATTGAGGTCAATGGCAAACCTCCCTTTGATTGCAATGTAGCCAAGATTTCACCTCCAGTGACTAGGAAGACCCCCAGTTTTAAGTTCAAGGCAAGCCAGGCAGTTTTGAACTGCTCTTATATAAAATGGGACATCTATTAAAGCTTTCATGCAACAGCATATAGGCAGCTCTGAACAAAGATATGTCTGAAGTTTTGAATGGATAAATCAAGATTTTTTCACTAGTAATAATAATTAATAATATTTCTATTAAAATAATGCCTCTAGGCCCCAGCTGAGATCAGGACCCCACTACGCTGGGTGCTACACAAACATACCATATAAGATTGCCTCAGATAGATTAACAAGATGCTGAAGCCCGAGCTGCTGCACCTTCATTGCTATTTTAGCTGTGCTAGCAGGGGCTACTCTAGCTACAGGCAAACTAGGCAGCTGCCTAGGATGGCAGACTCTGCCTAGGGCAACAAGGATGACCAGATCACACCTGAGCAGCATTGTGACTCCATGTGCCAGGTCACAATGCCCCTCACTCAAATCTTGCCCAGCAGTCCCCGCCCTCCCAGCCACATCATGACAGGTTTCACCCAGCTGCCTCTTCTAAGTGAGTGGCGCTTGGCACCCTCAACTTCTACCATAACCATTAGAAGGCTTGCCAGGCACCCTCCCCCAAAAGTCTGACATGCCCCAATCCCAAGCGGGTGCCCGCCCCTCTGGTTGAGAACCTCTGTTTGGAGCAGGGGGTGAAGGTACACTGAAGTTTGGCCTAGGGGAGCAGATTGTCTTCAGTAGGCTGTGTTTGCCAGCCAAGCTGCAATCAAACCCCCTATTGACTGCAGCGTAGACAAATCCTCAGTGGCTTGCCCAGAATGAGGAGTTGAAGCCAGGTCTCCTTAGTCTCAGTTCAGTACTGTAAACACCAGACTATCCTTCCTCTCATACTAATGAATATCACATAGGTGTTCCGATACTACAATAGTGAGTGCAGTATAAGAACCTAAACATCCATTCTAGCCCTTTATTTTACTTTGTTTTCTAAATGACAAAATAACTGAAATCTATACAAGTGATTGTTATAAGTAAAACATTTTTTCCAATAATACATAAACCTTTCTTTTCTTGTTAAAAGAAAATATCCCTTTTTAAGCATGCAAAGGAAACTTGATGCTATCAGCTAGCTAACAAGATATCTCTAAAGAAATAGTATTTTACGGAAGCCGGAAACTGAGAAAGAAGACAGAGGAAACTGGTACTAGAATATTTCATTTAATGACTGTATGACAAGTCCATCATAGGTCATTATTTATAGGTCACTTTCCTGCTAGCTGTAGGATTTCTGGCCTTAATCGTGTGTGTCAAAACACACTTCCGAATAAAAACTTCCAACATGATACTGATAATTCGGAGCAGGACAATGAACGTATTTGACCATGCCTCTCTTTCCTTTTTACTCTGAATATGCCAAGATATTCCTTGTTAACTCCATGGCCTTTTGTAGTCCCTACTATAGACACCAAGCAAGAGGTGTTGCACGAGGAAGATCCAGGCATGGACATGAAAGGATGAAAACCCAAAAGTCAGCATTAAGCTTAAAGAGACTAACAACTTATAAATATATAATTGTACTGTAATGCCTTTTGCATTTTGACACCTTCTTCAAACCTTGAAGATATATTTTCTGTTCCTACTAAGTTTCTGCTTTTTAGCAAAAATTGACTCTTGTTCTTTTTTTTCTTCTGTCCATATCTCATGGCAACAGCACCCTCCCACGTCCTTAGTCAACAAAAGTGGAAAAATAAGGCTGAGAATTAGAAATCTGACCTATAATAAATTTTAAAAATCTAATTAGAGTTTTACAATAGAAGGTCTCAGATCTGTGGTGGAGATGGACACAGGAGACCTAAGTGTTGAAAGTCTCTGGGTTAGGCTAAAAGGGGTAAAAAACAAGGGTGATGTCATGCTAGGAGTCTATTACAGGGCATCTAAACAGGTGGATGAGGCTTTTTTTAAACAACTAATAAAATCATCCAAAGCCCAAGATTTGGTGGTGATGGGGGACTTCAACTATCCAGATATATGTTGGGAAAATAACACAGTGGGGCACAGACTATCCAATAAGTTCTTGGACTGCGTTGCAGACAACTTTTTATTTCAGAAGGTTGAAAAAGCTACAAGGGGGGAAGCTGTTCTAGATTTGATTTTAACAAATAGGGAAGAACTCGTTGAGAATTTGAAAGTGGAAGGCAGCTTGGGTGAAAGTGATCATGAAATCAGAGTTCACAATTCTAAGGAAGGGTAGAAGGGAGTATAGCAAAATAGAGACAATGAATTTCAGGAAGGCAGATTTTGGTAAGCTCAGAGAGCTGATAGGTAAGGTCCCATGGGAATCAAGACTGAGGGGAAAAACAACCAAGGAGAGTTGGCAGTATTTCAAAGGGACACTATTAAGGGCCCAAAAGCAAGCTATTCCGCTGGGTAGGAAAGACAGAAAATGTGGCAAAAGACCAGCTTGGCTTAACCACGAGATTTTGCATGATCTAAAAAATAAAAAGGAGTCATATAAAAAATGGAAACTAGGACAAATTACAAAGGATGAATATAGGCAAACAACACAGGAATGCAGGGGCAAGATTAAAAAGGCAAAGGCACAAAATGAGCTCAAACTAGCTACAGGAATAAAGGGAAACAAGAAGACTTTTTATCAATACATTAGAAGCGAGAGAAAGACCAAGGACAGGGTAGGCCCACTGCTCAGTGAGGAGGGAGAAACAGTAACAGGAAACTTGGAAATGGCAGAGATGCTCATTGACTTCTTTGTTTCGGTATTCACCGAGAAATCTGAAGGATGCCTAACATAGAGAATGCTAATGGGAAGGAGGTAGATTTAGAAGATAAAATAAAAAAAGAACAAGTTAAAAATCACTTAGAAAAGTCACCAGGGCCTGATGCAATGCATTCTAGAATACTCAAGGAGCTAATCGAGGAGGTATCTGAGCCAAAGCTATTATCTTTGGAAAATCATGGGAGACGGGAGAGATTCCAGAAGACTGGAAAAGGGAAAATATAGTGTCCATCTATAAAAAGGGAAATAAAAACAACCCAGGAAACTACAGACTAGTTACTTTAACTTCTGTGCCAGGGAAGATAATGGAACAAGTAATTAAGGAATTCATCTGCAAACATTTGGAAGGTGATAAGGTGATAGGGAATAGCCAGCATGGATTTGTAAAGAACAAATCGTGTCAAACCAATCTGATAGCTTTCTTTCATAGGATAATGAGTCTTGTGGATGTGCTATACCTAGACTTTAGTAAGGCATTTGATACGGTCTCGCATGGTATTCTTATCAATAAACTAGGCAAATACAACTTAGATGGAGCTACTATAAGGTGGGTGCATAACTGGCTGGATAACCGTACTCAGAGAATAGTTATTAATGGTTCCCAATACTGCTGGAAAGGTATAATAAGTGGGGTTCTGCCGGGATCTGTTTTGGGACTGACTCTGTTCAATATCTTCATCAACAACTTAGATATTGGCATAGAAAGTACGCTTAAGGTTGTGGATGATACCAAACTGGGAGGGATTGCAGCTGCTTTGGAGGATAGGGCCATAATTCAAAATGATCTGGACAAATTGGAGAAATAGTCTGAGGTAAACAGGATGAAGTTTAACATAGACAAATGCAAAGTGCTCCACTTAGGAAAGAACAATCAGTTTCACACATACAGAATGGGAAGAGACTGTCTAGGAAGGAGTACGGCAGAAAGGGATCTAGGGGTTATAGTGGACCACAAGCTAAATACGAGTCAACAGTGTGATGCTGTTGCAAAAAAAGCAAATGTGATTCTGGGATGCATTAACAAGTGTGTTGTGAGCAAGACACGAGAAGTCATTCTTCCTGTGCTGGTTAGGCCTCAACTGGAATATTGTGTCCAGTTCTGGGCACCGCATTTCAAGAAAGTTGTGGAGAAATTGGAGAGGGTACAGAGAAGAGCAACAAGAATGATTAAAGGTCTAGAGAATATGCCCTATGAAGAAAGGCTGAAAGAATTGGGTTTGTTTAGTTTGGAAAAGAGAAGACTGAAAGGAGACATGATAGCAGTTTTCAAGTATCTAAAAGGGTGTCATAAGGAGGAGGGAGAAAACTTGTTCACCTTAGCCTCTAAGGATAGAACAAGAAGCAATGGGCTTAAACTGCAGCAAGGAAGGTTTAGATTGGACATTAAGAAAAAGTTCCTAACTGTCAGGGTGGTTAAACACTGGAATAAACAGCCTAGGGAAGTTGTGGAATCTCCATCTCTGGAGATATTTAAGAGTAGGTTAGATAAATGTCTATCAGGGATGGTCTAGACGGTATTTGGTCCTGCCATGAGGGCAGGGGACTGGACTCTATGACCTCTCGAGGTCCCTTCCAGCCCTAGAATCTATGAATCTATGAAAAACTTTTGAACAAGTGAGAAATACAAAGAATAAGATAAAAACAGGATAGAAGGTTTCACTTTGTCATTACTCTATAGTGAACCCAGGTTGAAGAGCATTCAACAGTATCCAAGCTACAGGATGAGTGGGAAACAGAGTTCATTGAACAAACAAAACTAGAGGATCAGATGGAAGTACAACAAGATTACAGAATAGCTGGGAGAGAGTACTCTGCAAAGTAAGGAGGTACAGACTCTATGTCAGGATAGCTAGTAAAATAAGACTAAGTAAAATAAAGAGGAAGAATATTCCTTTTATCCGTGAAGAGAATGTAATCATTTAATGGGAGGTTCTGATGGTGGGATAGGTTTTTTCCTCTCTCATAAATGATGTATGAGGGGCATACAAGTTAGCATGAGACAAAAGCAGTTTAGAGCAAGTGTTCCGCTTTGCATGCTGGTGTTGATAAATTAAGCTAAATGTTAGTGTGAGACATCATGTCAATAAGGCCCAGTCCTCCAAACCTGCACTCACGTCAGAGAAAGGATTTGCAGGATCAGGCCCTTACTGGGTATATGAAATCACAAATCATCAAATCATATTAATTTACAGATGTCAGATCCATTCCACATGAATGACAAATGGCTTCCATGACCTCATTTAAAAACAACGCATTGCAGGAGTATAACAGCATTACAAACTGCTTGGTAAACAACTCTTTATGTTTTGTCACCTCTTTATCTAAATAATAGCAATGACATCAGAAACAATTAAATTATTTCTTGAACCAAGACTATTTGCCAACCTTAGCCCCCAAAATGTATTTACTAAGCTAAAAAGCCATAAAAAAAAGTACAGGGAGTGCAGTGAAACTGCTGGCAGACCTTTAATTTCACAGAGGCTAGTAAGAAAGTATAGTAATGTTGGAAATGATAAATTAGCCAATTTTCTAAGAGAGCTGCCAAAGGGTTTGGGTGAACTAATTCTTTTGTAATTTTGTAATTCTTTTATAGTTTTGTTAGAATGAGCAGATATATCACTACTGCTACCATATATGATGAGATCTGCAGTGAGATCTGAAAGTTGGTTGTGATTTTTATTTTTGTAAACCTTCCCTTCAGAAAGAGAAAACACTTATTTTGTTGTGCTCATAAGAGACCTGAGGTGGTGTATATATATCTGGCTTCTGCATATGGCAAAAACAAATTAGATATAAAAATATTTAAATAAAAGGAAGCCTTAAACAATGTTGACTCAAGCTTTATTGATTCATTGAGTAATAATTTAAGACCAAACCTTCTCTCTCAAAGTTTAATTAGAAATTTAGATGAGTCTATGGATTGGAAGTGGAGATTTAGAAGAACAGAGAATTAACCTGCCAAGAACAGGCAAGACGTATCTCCAACCTAAAAATACTTACAGTATAGATATTTTATGTAATCACCTGCATCTCAATAGACTTATAAATTCTTACAGTAACGATCCACTGACAATGGATATGGCAACTTCACTACACCACCACCATCATCTGAAACATTTAGTGATCCAGGATGATTAAGTGATTTTCCCATTGTAACTATACGATCAGAATTTAGTCCAACCCCTGATCCCTTTGGTGAATAATTGTGATGCTACCCAGGGCTGTGAAGCACCTTGTTACCACCTGCCCTTAACATGAGGAAGATGTGTCTGTGCCTGCCAGGGATCAGCTCCCCAATTCCACTAGCCACAGGCAACACAAGGACTCCCCTCTAGGCTTATGTGGGCCCTGTTCTCTCTTTAAAGGATAGCTGTAGGCACTCTCCAAACCCCAAGCATCTTCCTGGAGTGTCCAGCCCGTTTCACTGGAACCCACAGTATTTAGATTTGCTGCTTCCAAAGGAGCAGTACGCCACAGCTCACCCGTTATACCTCATATCACTGCTCTGCTTCACACACAGCACTTAGGTAAGTAAGTATGTTTAACAAAGAGGAAAGATTCAAATGGTAACATGTAGCAATATTGAAAACAAATGGTTGCATATAAAATCAAATCAAACACATTCTAAAACCTAGACCTATTTATTTAACTAGATACTTTAATGTCTTATAGCATAAAACTCACTCCAAAGTCCTTCCAGTATTTTTCAGCCAGGCCTGTCTGTGATCCTTTTTTTCATGAAAGAGAACACATTACCAGCTTGTCTTCTTAGTGAAGAATACAGGGCGTCTCTTGGTACCTGTTGCAGGATAGGTACCCCCCCATCAGGGGGCATCGGGTTGTGGGAGGATCTCTTGGAATAGGACTGTTACTGATTTTTTTTCCTCAGACATTTAAAATATATGATTTTTTATTTGAGGTCCTAAATGTAAAAGGGTTTAGGGACAAAAATACATTTATTCTCCTAATTTTAAATATAGTTTATGATCATTGTCTCTATTCAGTAACAGATGCAAGACGAATCTGAATGAAATATCATTAAGAAGATTCTTGTAGACACATCTGATTTAAATTAATTTTAAAAGATTTTAAATAATAGCTTGAACCAGCAGCAAATGTTTTGATCTAGCTACCATTGAAAGCTTTATGGCCCACTTGGATTTACTAATGGTGACAGCAGCTTTTTATTTTCTGGATCTAAGCCAAGTTATATTTTTTTAAATAAATTGATTTTTTTCATGATAAAGATTTTCTCCATCTGGGAAAAAATAAATGCTGTATACATGTGTGTCATTTTCAATGATGAATATACAAGATTACACACATTTCCTTTTGTAATTGCACCCCTGTATTTCTTGCTACCACATGCAAAGCACACCACCACCATGATTCATTGGGGTAAAAGGGACAAACACCAAAACTAAACTCTGTTTTCAGTTACACTACAGTTTATAGCCTCATTAAAGTCTATGAGCCAAACTCAATGCTGATATAGTTGTAACAACTGTCATTGATTTCAATAGGAATGGTATCCACTCACACCAAAACTAAATACACCTCTACCCCAATATAACGCGACCTGATATAACACAATTTTGGATACAACACGGTAAAGCAGTGTTCTGGGGGGGAGGGGAACTGTGCACTCCCGTGGATCAAAGCAAGTTTGATATAACGCGGTCTCACCTATAATGCGGTAAGATTTTTTGGCTCCCGAGGGTAAAGGTGTATGGTGTGGTGGGGTTGCACAAGTAACAGAAGAATTTGTGCTCCTGAAACAAAATGATCACAATTATGTGTGCAGAAAGGGACTTTGATCTATGAGGAGGTCTTGAAGTGAGAGTACTCTCCAAACAACTTAATGTTTATACCCAGCACATTTTCCAGTGGTAATTGTGATAGTTTTGGGGTTAATTTTAGTCAGTCAATCTGCTCTCATCCCACTTCTTATTTCATTGTTCAGTTAGCCTTCTTCAGGAGCTCAGTTTTCTTACATGGACTGTTAGCTCTTTGCTAGCTCTTGATCACCTTTTTATATCCAATCTTCTTTTAATAAAATATACACAATATTTGAAAATTATATCCAAAATCTTAGTCTGTGGTAAACTGGTTTTACATTTTGCAACTGAACCACACTCACCCTTCCTACTAGTATCTGGAAACAACAATGGGACACCTACCTTCTAGAGGAGCAATGTCTTACCACCACTGATATTTGAAGGATTTAGCCCTTGTTTACAATACAGAATTATTTTGGTTATAATTACATTGCTCAAGGGTGTGAATAATCCACACCCCTAAGCGCTGGTGTAGACAGCACTATGTTGGTGGGAGAGCTTCTCTCACAGACACAGTTATTGCCTCTTGCAAAGGTACATTAACTAAGCCGATGGGAGACGTTCTCTCCTGTCAGCTTAGAGCATCTTCATTAAAGCACTACAGCATTTTAAGTGTAGACCTGCCACAGGGATTGAAATACTGTTCTGCTCCAGCACAATGTAAGCAGAAGCTTTGTGTGAGTGAAAGTGAGGTTGAGCATGAGACACAGTGTTCTGTGCAGAGCAGAAATCATTGACAGCCTTCTAACAAGCTCATAGTTTTATTATAAATGTACAAAAGGGGAGAGAATTGACATGTTTGAGAAGACATGGATTTGACAGAGCCTCACCAATGCAAACAAAGTTCATATAATATTGATATTCATGAGACACATGAATCTTTTACTGGACCAACTTCTGTTGATGAAAGAGACAAGCTTTTGTGTTTACACAGAGTTTTTCTTCAGGTCTGGGGATGGTACTCATGGTGTCACAGCTAAATACAAGATGGAACAGATTGTTTAGTGTAGGCATTAACATGCTGTAAGAGACCATTCAAAGTGAAGTAGGCAATTAACACCTCTAAAGTCATAGGACAAAGAAGGATTAGAAAGTTATAGATTGTTGTAATAAGCCATAAATCCAGCATCATTATTGAGTCTGTGATTTTTAGTGTCTAACAGAGTTATGAATTTAAGCTCTTTTGAAGGTGTTATGCAGGTTTCCTTTGAGGACGAGGACTGAGAGGTCACATATGGAGTGATCATTTTGTTTATCCAGGGATGATGGGTGTTTGTGTCTTATTTTCTGTAAGAGTTCATTCAAGAATGTAGTCATTGTCTTGTTTCACCTATATAGTTGTTCATGTATTTAGTGCTCTGGATATGATACACTACATGTTGTTATAGGCACATGTGGGACACTGAAAGATATGTTGTGGAGGGTATTGATCATCGTAGCCGTGGAAATGTATCTGCAGGTTTTGCATCTGTTGTTATGGCAGGGTCTGGTGCTCCTTTAAGTTGATGAGTGCTGGTTTGTGGGGAACTTGCTTCTAATGATGAGCTTGGTGGAGTTGCGGGGGAGGAGGCTGTTTGAAGGCCAGAAGAGGGGGTTTGGCAAATTTTTTTTTTGAGATATGGTCCCCATCCAGTATGGGATGGAATTGTTTAATGATACTCCATTTGGGTTCCAGTGTGGGATATTACTAGTAGGTGACAACTAGGGGTGTGAGGTAATTTTTTAATGACCTATCCACTCAATATATTTCTGGAAATTCTTGACTAAAACTGATAAATAGATCTGGTGATCTTAGGTAATTTTCATTGCTCCCTAGCAAGGGCCCCCCCTACCATAACCACCACCTCATGGAAGAAATTAACATAATTTGTGTAAAATGTTACAAATACACTTACTTGAATATTAACAGTATGGTTGAAATCCAATAAAAACATTCTGCTGCTTAAGCAGTGATATATTTAGGCAGCTGCATGATGCATTACAAGTGTTTGATCGTGGACTCTTAGAATGTTAGTGGCAAAACATCAGTTAAGGAAAATGACCTCATCTCAACCTCTGCCAATATAGCACTTCCACAATGCTTCAAGGAGATATTTGTGATTTTATATCTACTAACAAGCTACAATACTACAGCAAAGGTAGTTCAATGTCATTGTTCTGAATTAGTGCATAAAAATCTCTTTTTCAGATAAGTTGTTTATGAAATGCTAGTTAAGTACAAAGAAACAGTAATACTACATACTTTTGCCACATATTTTCTAATACAGAGAATTCTTTGCTCCCTTGGAATGCAACACGATTAAAGCACAGAACAAAACTAAAACTAGCACAAAATAATAATTAACATTCATCCTCATGAAAAATAATATCCTAATTATAAAGAAAATCCCATGAAACTGATACACACAATAAAACCTTGAATAAATTTAATTGCTGAGGCAGACATCTGTTAAATAATGGATTTTGCAGATCTGGCTTGCATTGAAAAATGAGTATATAGAATTAATAACTAACGTATACATAGCGTATTAACTGTATGATAACCACCTACGTACCAACCGTTAAAATTCAGCAAAAACAATAGGGTATGTTTTATCCCCTACCCGCTCCCTGAAGAGAGATTGTACTAATGGCTAAGTCTGAAGAAGTCTGCTGCTGGTGAGTCATTCAACTTTGTCAGCTTGCAACTTTGTGAAAAGCAGGCAGAATTTGTGAGCTAGAGCACATTCTTCATTCCCATAAATACAAGAAACAACTATTATCAGTAGTAGTAATTATGAAGAGAACTCTGGCTTGGTTTTTATTTATTTTATTTTAGGGTGAGAAGAGAGATTTGTAAAAAAGTGTCTTGTCCAAAGGGAGCAGATCACTTAGATTTCAATTCAGATATTGGTGGTCTAAGTCATCAATTTAAATCTAAGCCAAGTAAGTAATGGCCAAAAGTTGCTACTATCTGCTAGCTGATTGGCAATCTTCCCAAGTGGTCAATATTCATCCGGCAGAACCACATTTAGCAATTAAGTTGTATCCATTTTGACAGTGTCAGAAGAATGTCCAAGGATAGAATGAGTAAGCCAGAGAGACTGAAATACCCTCTCACTGCTTGAATTGCTGTCTTCCACGTCAGGTTTGAAGCAGGGAGAGTGGGGAATATACACTGCCAGTGTCTGTGTTGTATTGTTTTTATACTTTATTGACAACATGTTGCAGTTCTAAAGCACCTTTCATCAGAGGATCTCACTTTATCAATATTCATGACTTTAGAGTCTCATAACACTACAAGAAAGCCAAGTTCTTACTCAGACACATAACATTCATAGGAAGTCTGTGGCAGAGCTGCGGATAAATCACAGCTCACCTAGCTCCCAATCAGTCATATGCTTTAACCACAAAGCTGCCCTTAATAAATAAATGTTTCAGTCTTGAAGACTGTCAATGGGAACCTTCCATGAGCTCATGAAAGTTTCTCATCAATAACATATATACAGATATGGATTTCTTACCAACCTTCCAGGGTCAATTTTTTTTTTTAAATCTATGGGTATGTCTGCACAGCAAAAGCTGTGCATGGGCTAGCTTACCTGAACTAGCTTGAATCTAGCTCGCTTGGTAACAACGGCCAGGCTTCAGGGTGGGCTAGTGAGCTAAGTACATATCCAAGGTCTGTGCAGGACTTGTATTACCCACGCTGAAGCCTGCCCTGTGCTGCGCTGTCTTCACTCATGCTGTGTTACTCACTTAGGTGCCTACATATCTTTCTTTCTTACAGGACGGAGCTCTCCTGCATTGAGAAAGTGTCAAAGTCAACACAGGCTTGGTGATTTCATGATTATTAATGCTTATTATACAGCTGGTCAAAAATGGCAAAAAAAATTGCAAACAAAAATAAAAATCTTCAAAATTGTTTCCGTTTCACAATAGAACAATATTGTGAGGTCTTTTCATTTAAAAATAGTTTTCAAAATTTTGGACGTTTGAATTTTTATTCTCGCCCCCCTTTTTTAAGATTATTCATTTTATTATTCAATTGCAAAAAGGAAACAATCTCAAAAGTTTTCTCTTTTCCCTTCACTTTTTCCATTTGCCACTCTGCACCTCTCAAAACTTCTCCCACTTTTCAAGTTACAGAATGGCTAAGGTACAGTGTTTCATTTTGCCACTTGAACTTTCCCCAACTTGAAGAAATTTGGAAGTATTAGAGTAGTAAAAGGAAAATGAAAAACAAAAAAAAAAGTAAGAATGTAAAAATACCCTAGATATCATTCGTTCTAATGCATCAAGTGACAAAAAAGGAAGAAGGGATGGGGGACACAAAAAAAATTCAAAATCTTGAAAGATTTTGGTTTCCAAAAAGCAAAATGATATTAAAATGTATTTCATTTTTAAATTTCCATTTGAAAAAAAAAATAGTTGAAAACAGCATGTTCCCATCGAAGAAATAAACATTTTCAATGAAACCCTGTTTTTCAGTGATAAAACTTGTTGGTCAAAAAATTTCACCAGCTCTAGCTTACTCTGAAATTATATATATTTTAATTTGATCACATAGTATTAAAATAGACATATATGGGA
Source organism: Trachemys scripta elegans (assembly GCF_013100865.1). NCBI lineage: Eukaryota > Metazoa > Chordata > Testudines > Emydidae > Trachemys > Trachemys scripta. The sequence goes on along the minus strand of NC_048302.1, from coordinate 65,976,666 downwards.
TTTGTATAGAACTTTTGTTCAGTGCATTTTTCTTCTGATCTGATGGGAAAGCTAGTCTAACACATCATGCAAATTAAAGTGATGAATGTCTCTTTAGTGACATTGCTAAGAAACACACACTGACAATGATTATTGTCACAGTGACAAGATGCTAGCCACTTTTAAAAGTAGAATATGTGAAGATACGTTATAGTCAATTGATCTTCTCCCCACGTGCATTTAGAATCCTAATTGCTTATTTAAGTGACCACAACAAATTTTAACTCTTGACAAAGGAAACTGATTTCTCTTCTGGCATGTGCATCATCAAACAGATCTGTTAGCTAAATTCTAACTGCAATATCTTCATTACTGGTGATGAACATGCGACAAAAAGAACCCCACTTGACTTTCAGATGCTAACCAGAATTTGCAGAACTGACAGTTAAAAAAAATACATCTTTTTTTGTTTGTAAACTGAACACACCGAATCTTCAAGTCATTTGAATTTCAAACATAGAAGTCCATGATGTCCTTTGTATAGTCATTTGGTGTAGAACTGTACTTTAAGACAAATCTGAGATGCAGAGGGGTAACTATATTGACATTATTCAATGGCACAGAATTTGGAAAACTGAATTCCTGTAAGACTGAAAATATATACAATTCCCATTTCAGTATTAGCTAATACACCACTACGGATGTGCACGACACTTTAAAGGCAAAAGATATGTCCCCAAAGTTCCTGTAATCAAGTTAACTGTGATAAGGTATCCTAAGTTTGCCACAAATCTCTTTCAATATCTATTTTCACATTAAGATGGGAGTATAGCATGATATTTATATTCATTGATTGAGCTGAAAATAGAATTATCAAGCAAAAAAATATCTCAGAGGACATGCTATGCTGCCAGCTTTGGACTGAATCCAAAGAATGCTGAACTCATTTTCTTGTCATTCAGAATTCAGTTGTTAACACTAGGACCTGACTATACACAGGGCCCTCCAGACCTACTTCTGCAGCAGTCAGATGGAAACTTTGGCAGAAAACTCCACTGCAATAGGGACACAGAGCCGCCACCACCACTCTTGGAACTACATACACAAGAACAGGGAGGGAGAGAAGGCCAAGATCCACCTTTTTCACTCAAAACCATTCCTACTATTGCTCAAGAAGATGAGACAAATGGTGACTGTCAGCCTCCCTTATTTGAACCAGATGTGGGAAAATTCTGTGGATATTTTCCAGTCAGTGGCTATGGAGCCACAGATTGCACCAAATTATCCATATGGAACATCCCTAAATCTGACTGAAATGAAGAAACTGGCTACAACATTACAGATCTACCATATTAAGCAATAATGTCCTTTGTATAATGATACTGAAATATTTGCACATCACTTGATAATGTATAAAGATCACAGACAGAACCCAGCATTAGAGTTGGTCAAAAAATTTCCAATTAAATACTGGGAAAATGCCAATTTATCAAAAACAAACCATTCGATGGAATCACGTCAATGCCAACGGAAACCAGGCAGGGTTTCATCAGAAGCCTGCTCGGCTCTGTGGCAGTCTGCCTGGGCTGATGTGGAGCCAAGATTTTTGGAAGCGTAGGTTCATGGCTCCTTGAGAGCCGAGGCTCCTAGCTCCTGGGCAGCCTGAGCTCCCAGGCTCCAGGACAGCTGTTGTGATAATTGAGCCTACAAATTTACCCTAATTAAGAGCTTAATTGTAAAGTAAGTGAGTGTAAGTTAAGATGTCAAATAAACTAGAACAACAAATGTTGATGGGAAAAGATGCAAAAGTGAGACAGAGAGTGAATGAGTACAAACACAGAGGCCTACTAATATAATTCAAGGACTGTGTTAAAATCGTGCTTTGTAAACAAAAAGTGTGGAACTGGAATCAGTGGATCAAAATTGGTGTGTTGGAAACTTGGCTTACCTGGTGGACAAAATAATGAGGGAATGAGCTACTCCACCTCTCATTCCCTTTTGGGAACTTTAAAATAGAAGACATTAGGGATGAAATTTAACTTTAGGAGAAAATTTACAACCCTAGCAAGCTTCACCATCATGGCCACCACTCTCCCATATCTCCCGGGACTCTACACCTTTTTCATCCTAGTCATGGAAGATGTTCTGACCAGATTGGGCCAGAAAGCAGGAGCCAGATGATATTGCTAACTCCACCACCTCTGGCTAAATCCCAAATGCCACCTGGATATGAGACTTTATCATCTTTCTTCTACCCAATGTATTGGGCTTTCCCCCCATCCCTCTCCTTTTTCCTTATGTCTAATAAGAGACTGGCTTAGCTGCCAAGACCACATATTTTGAAAGAAGCAGCCAAATGCAGTGCCCTACACTGCTTGATGCTGGTTTCGGAGTGGTTGATAAGGCGGTGCTGTGCCTGTGGTTTTCCAGCAGCAAAGCTGCAAGTGAGAGTCAACACCAGAGACGGAAACTGCATTTTCTATCTTTGCTGTTCTCTTCATTTCCCTCCCCTCTTGTGTGTGTTAATCTTGGTTTGTCTTTTAGGAAACCGGATCAGTGTTTAACAGCAGCAGCAATAATGACAGCCCCAGCCTATCTTAAATAACATTTCTTTTCCCCAATGGACAATTACCATGTTTAATACTGGGGGAGAGGGGGAGGGAGGAGTTTCCCTTCTAAAAACTTTCTCCAGATAAAGGTAAAAGGAACAAGGTATGTTGTTAAAATGAAAGTCTGTTGAATGTTTTATATTTTAACTACATTAACTCTTCGCCTTTTTATTAAAGATACAGAAAAGAAGGTAAAAGGATTTTTAATGATATATTCGCCATAGTAATAGGACATGCTGAAGTCTCTATATACCAAATTCCACAACTTGCTTTATGCTGTTTAATGTTGGACAGTGACTGGATTATGTTAACACTATGGATTCTTTGGACCCATATATCCATCTAAATTAATACAAACACAGCCCACCACATGGACTGCCCCAGAGCCAGGGGTCTCAGGCTCCCAGCTCCTTGACAACCCTGTAGCTGTCTGAGATGCCTTTCAAAAAAGGAGAACATAAAGTGTCATTTTTACTTTTTCCAAACAAAATTCAGAATTTCCATTCCTTAAGAAATTCCATTTTTGGTCTGGTTTTTTTTTAATTTATTTTATTTTGGAATTTCCTGTGGAATGGAATTCCAGTTTTTCCACCAGCTCACTCCAGTGGAGAACCCTGGAGAATTCTCCAAGTAATCAGAAGTGCCTAACATTTTGTCCATAATCCAAAATTCCTAAGTAAGCGAATACCATATCTGTCAGGACACTGGCTACGGGGGCATTAGTCAAGGCCAGGGGTTGGGTTGGAGGAGACTCGAACGTGGTCCAAGTTCAGTCTAGAGAGTAAGGGCCAAAAGCAGCAATCCAGACTAGTGTCATGTGATAGGATCAGGTCAGAGTCAAGGTCAAGGAGCCTCAATGTGATGATCAGAGCCAAGTGAGTCAGCACACGTAGGGTTAGTGCAAACAGGCAGGATGAGAAGTCAGGAGCAGAGCAGAGGACCTGGAATGGTGAAACAGGAGTGAGGCCAAGTAGCAGGAGTATGCAGCAGGGTCTGCTTCCAGCAGCAAGACAAGGATCCACCTAGTTGCACAGACAGCCTCTGGGTGTTTTCCCTAGGCCTTAAATAAATGTGCCTGGGCCAATGAAGGAATGAGGTAGGCTGTGCCAGTCAGGACCTCCATGGTTAGGACATCCATAGGGCTCATAGTTTGCTGTTCCCCACTTTGCCAAAATTGTGAGGTGGTGCTGTGGACATAGCAACCATCCAGCCTGGGCTGCAGACCCATGGATCCTCACAGAATCAGTCCATGATGAAATACTTGAGCCAAGAAGACCTCAACTTTGTAAAGTAGGTGTCTATAGTATCAAAGACCTTAGACAAATAAAAATTGCACCAAAGATTTGTTCACCATTCACTGCATTATAAGTGTCTTGTTACTCAAAGTAACAACGTAGCAGATCTTTTTCTTTGGCCCAAATCCAGACTGGAGTTATAATTTTAAACAAGTCAATGTTTGAATCATACCCTTGATAGGTATATTACTAAAGGTTTCCTGACAATGTCTAGAGCACAAAAATAGAAGGTTAATTAGATACAGATTTTACTTATTGTCCAAATATAAAGTTCTCCCTCTCCACTCACCCCCTACACCATATATCATAGTAGTTTTCTATATAGATGATCCTGTCCCTGATGCTTCAGGAAAAGTTAAACAGTGTACTCAGTGATCTTTAAATTGAACATGCAGCAAGACAAAAATAGAGGATCAATATTATAATTTACCACAGATTTATGAAGATTTGAAAGTAAATACTTTTCAAAACTGGAATAGACTTTAATAGCTTGTAGACATTTAGCTCTAAGCTATTTGAAACCTCATTGGTTTGTGTATATTGATCCAATGTAATTTTTGTATGTGGTTTTTAAGAATAATGTATAAGCGCCTAGTGCCACAGATATGTGCTCCTGATAAATGAGAATAAGAACATGAAATAAATACATTTAAAGCAGGTACCACGCTGAAGTGCAACTTTAGATCAAAGTGTGACTCTGAAATTGGAGAAGTGATTTAATGTTGAAAATAGTTACAAAACCACTTTTTTTCGAGGTGTCTTTGACTAACAAATTTCTAGCATACCATTTAGAGCAGGGTGGGCAAACTATGGCCCGTGGGCCATATCCGGCCTGCAGAACCATCCTGCCTGACCCCCGAGCTCCTGGCCCCGGAGGCTCGCCCCCAGCCCCTCCCCCGCTGTTCACCCTCACCTACAGCCTCAACTCGCTCGCTCCGCCGCCGGCCACAATGCTCTGGGCGGCGAGCTCCTGGGGCAGCACAGCTGCAGAGCCCAGCCTGACCTGGTGCTCTGTGCTGTGTGGTGGTGGTGGCGGCAGCGTGGCCCAGCTCCAGACGGGCGGCACGGCTGTAGCGCAGCCAGCCACTGGTGCGCCAGGCAGCGCGGTAAGGGGGCAGAGAGCAGGGGGGTTGGATAGAGGGCACGGGAGTTTGGGGTGGTGGTCAGGGGAGAAATAGGGGGTTGAATGGTAGCAGGGGTTCCAGAGGGCAGTCAGGAAGGAGGGGGGGTTGGATGGGGCAAAAGGGGCCTGTCAGGGGCAGGAGTTCTGGGGCAGTCAGGGGACAGGGAGAAGGGGTGGTTGGATGGGGCAGAGGTCCCGCGGAGGTGTCAGGAAAGAGAGGAGAGGTTGGATGGAGCGGCAGGAGTCCGGGGGCAGTCAGGGGACAGGGAGCGGGGTGTGTGTGGAGGGGACAGTGAGCCCAGAGGGGCCGTCAGGGAACAGAGGGGGTTGGATGGGGCAGGAGTCCCAGGGGGAGCAGATAGGAGGTGACCCCCTCCCCTAACTGGCCCTCCATACAATTTACAAAACCCGATGTGGACGTCAGGCCAAAAGGTTTGCCCACCCCTGATTTAGAGATATTAATCTGAGAAGAGCCGTCTTTGAATCCTTTTGCCAGCTTCCACAATATACAAGGAAACAGAAGGACAAGGAGGGAGTGTCCAGAAACTAGTGCTGTGGTTTTGCAATACAAAGTAGGATCCATGAAGGGACTTAGGTGTTGCAACACTGAGCTTCATGGTGCCTAAATTTTTGGTGCCTACAAAATCACTGAGAGCAGGGCCGGCTCCAGGCACCAGCCTACCAAGCATGTGCTTGGGGCGGCACCTGGAGGGGGGTGGCGCTCACCCAGGGAGAACGGAGCCACAGCAGGCTCGCCACCCTCCCCCTGGTACTCTGGCCGTCCGGGGAGAGCGGGGCCGTGGCCGGGCTCACTGCCCTCACCCCGGGGCTCCTGCCAGCTGGGGAGAGCGGGGCCGCCCTCCCCCGGCGCTCTGGCCAGTTGGGGAGAGTGGGGCCACGGCCAGGCTCTCTGCCCTCCTCCCGGCACTCCGGCCGGCTGGGGAGAGCGGGGCCCCGGCCGGGCTCTCCGCCCTCCACCCGGCGCTCCAGCCGGTCGGGGAGAGCGGGGCCCCGGCCGGGCTCGCCGCCCTCCCCGCGGTGCTCCGGCCGGCTGGGGAGAGCGGGGCCGCGGCCAGGCTCGGCACCCTCCCCTGCCGCGCTCCCCACCGGGGAGCGGCGGGTGGCTTTTTTGCCTGGGGTGGCAAAAAGCCAGAACCGGCCCTGACTGAGAGCCACAAAACCTGTATTAAGCACCGTCTAGTGAGAGGTAGGAGGCTAAGAATGTGATCTACAAAGCCACCACACTATGCAGGGAGCTGCCAAAGCTAGCCAGAGATGCCGGCCAGAGGGATGTGTGCTAAATTGTATCCCTCTCTTAGAAGTCAGCACCTAAGTCCAGGCTGTTGGGAGGGGCCTAGCTGTGCTAGCAATCCTCAAACCGGGGAAGATAGGTGTTCAGCCACCTAGATTGCATGTAGGGTCCAAAACAAGAGAGAGGAGGAGGAGGAGGAGGAGGAGGAAGAGGAGCTCCCACATAATCTTTAGCCTAATAGATAGGGTACTTACCCATTGTGGGGGAGAACCCTGATTCATGCCCCGCTCCTCCTGAAGGGGAGAAAAATTTGAACAGGAAATGGCCACCTCTCAGGTGAGCTCTGTCCATTAGGCTCTAGAATCATTCTAACTGTTTTTCTGGCCCAGTTAATATTTATTCAATTGTTTAATTAAACTGGAACAACTTTGATAGGAGAGACTGAGGGAGACCCAGATTAGACTGTTCCATAGCTTAGTGGCTAGGGAGGTGGCAGATCCCTGTTCAAATTTCTTCTTCCATTCAGGAGGAAGAGGAGAAGAAAGCTGAACCAGGGGGTCTCCCACTCTTCCTGGGTGAGTGCCCTATTCCACTAGGCTAAAGGTTATAAAGGAGGCCCTTCTCCCCCTGCTCCACCAGATGAGGCCCCCATCCTGAACACCTATTTTTCCCAGTTTGTGAACTGCTTCAGGGCTTAGGCGGGAGATAGGTACCCAGTTGCCTATCATAAGTCAGTAGCGTGCATGGTCAGGCAGGGGATAGGCACCCAGGCATCCAGAGAGAGACCGCAGTGCGTCTGCCCAGAGGAAAAAACATAGGTGCCAAAAGACTTTAGGTGCCTCTAGGATTAGGTGGCAGTTGAGCTGCAGTTTTGTAGATCACCATGGTGCTTAAAAATGGGATTTAGGCACCTAAGTACCTTTATGCATCCCTTCCTGAGTCCGTAGGACTGCAATGGTAGTGACCCTACTAATTCCTGTGTTGAGTGAGCATGCTCTGTGGGAATTAAATGTTTCAAGAAGCATGGGCTGACTCCGACTGTTTTGAGTGCTCACATAGTTAATTAAAAATACTGTACCCTCTCCCCAACTCATCTGAATCTTGATTAATTTACTAATCATTAGAGCTGTGAAGGCCTGTCTTAGTTCATTCTGCTGCTGCAGTTCTTATTCCAAGAATAGAAGGCACTGCAATAGCTGATGAAGTTAGGGGAGTTTCATTATTATTCCCACCCCATGTCCCAAACCATGAATTCTATTTTCCCCATTGCTTCACTGGACAATTGTAGTTTCAATAGCACATGGAACTACAAAACAAAATCTGTGACACCACCCACACTATAAAACAAGGTCTTTATCTGCCCTCTTGCATTTTTGATCCTGCACTTGAATTTGTTCATGATATGAGCAGCCAAAATTCTCAGACACCTAGGCTGAGATTTTCAAAGCTACCTATGGGATGTGGACACCAATTACTATTAAAAAAGTAATGGAAACTGGGCATCCAAATCCCTTAACCTGATTTGAAAATCTAATGTTTGGTGTCAGAGATGAATGCCTGGGTTTTCCAGTTTTACAATGGCATATTGCATAGTTTCTAACACTGTTGGTTCATGCCTTACCTTCAAATGCCTACTGATCCTTCAGAGCAGACAAAAAGACAAACCATTTACAAGGTCAGGATACTTTGAGCTGGTCTGCATTTGGGTTCACAAATCATGACTTACAAAGGAAAACTGTGCTGATTCTGATCTAAGGGGCCCACCAGCTTGATACATTATGAGAAGTATGATGCTAGGCCTGGTCTAGACTGCGGGGAGGGGGGATAATTGATCTAAGTTACGCAACTTCAGCTACATGAATAACGTAGCTGAAGTCGACATACTTAGATCTACTTACCGCGGTGTCTTCACTATGGTGAGTCAACCGCTGCTGCTCCCCCATTGACTCTGCCTGTGTCTCTCGCCAAGCTAGAGTACAGCAGTCAATGGGAGAGCACTCGGGGATCGATTTATTGCGTCTAGACTAGATGCGATAAATCAATCCCTGCTGGATCAATCAGTGCCCGCTGATCTGGCCGGTAGTGAAGACATACGCTTAGAGTCTTTCCATAGACAATGGCTCTGAACTTTGAGATGATTTTGCACCTTTTTCACGGTACACAGTCAATCATTATACTTGTACTTAAAGACATTTACAAGATGAAAAGGCTAAATCTTGTCCCACTGAAGTTAGATTGGTCCTCCTTAAAATCTGAATATACTTGTAGCTTCGTGAGCTATTGTAGCCCTAGTAGACTACAGATCTCAGCTCTGTAACAAGCTGACCCATATACTGAAGTAACTATTGTGCAATGAAAGGTGAGAACTTTGGGCTTCACCGCATGTCCCGTCACACTAGGTTTTATAAACAATGTCTTTGGACAGTCTTTGCCCCACCTAGCTTCCAGAGTACAATATTTCCTGTCCCTAGTGTCACATCAAGAACACTGGTGAGGGCAGTCTCCTAACCACTCCATTGCCCTAATGGAATGGATTAATTTTCAGGCTATGCGTGTGTGATAAATAAAGGTGGGAGGGGAGTAGCTCCCTATTATGGACACCCAGCCAGCCAGTTAGCTATAAAGTCTCTCTTGGTGGCTGCTTGCTTTACCTGTAAAGGGTTAAAGAGTTCCCCAGGTAAATGAAAGGGAGTGGGCACCTGACCAAAAGAGCCGATAGAAAGGCTAGAACTTTTTAAAATGGGAAAAAAGCTTTCCCTTCGTCTCTCAGTTGTTCTCTCTGGGCTGAAGTGACCGGGGGAGTGGGGAGCGGCGCGCTGGAATACTGTGTAAAGGTTGGGGAAGGTATGGAAATTCATCGTCGATACCTAGAAGGATTCATTGGGACAGGAAATGTTTAGATAGATGTGATTAGGGTTATTTCTTTTATTTTCTGTAAGGCTTGTGGACTCCTCTGTGCTAAGCCCAGATGCTTTTGTTTGCTTGTAACCTTTAATCTGAACTCCCAAGAAAGCTATTTTGGGTGCTTAATTTTTGAAATTGCTCTTTTAAAATCTAGCAAAAGCCTAAGTTCCAGATATATTTTTTCTTTTTGTTTTTAGTAAAATTTACCTTTTTTAAGAACCTGATTCGTTTTGTGTCTATCTGTAACCACCGTCCCCCGCCACAAAGTACCATACCCCCCTCACCCAAATACCAAGAAGGAGGGCTGCAGAGGCCGTGAAAACTGTCACTCTACCCCTGCAGAGTGCTCAAGTACCAGAAGGCTGTCATTCCCCAAAATTTGAGAAGTCCTTTCCTTCCTGCCTCACCCAAGCCCCCATCCCAGTTTCATCCCCTAACTGTCTAGTTGCTAATAAAAAATATGTTTCTGTTAATCACTGTTTCCATCATGTTTTTTTAGAGGACACTCTGTTTGAAGGGGGAGGAAGGGGGTTGGTACAGACACGGGGGCAGGTTCAGCAGCAGGTCACACACACAGTGCAGTCACTAGGCACCCTGGTCAGTCTGGGAGGTGGTTTTCATTTTCTGGGCGGGAGGGAGGGGGCTATGTGACTTTGTGGCGGGGGAGGGCGGTTACAGATCTTATGCAGCGGTCCTTATCCTAGATCACAGAGCCATGCAGCAGGGGATCTGTAACCATCCTCCCCCTGCCACAAAGTCACATAGTCCCCCACACACAGAGTCCAGAACAGGAGGGGTGGCAGGCTCTGTTGAAACAATCAGTCCACCAGTGCGGACCACTGTAGAAGCAGGAGCCTGTCATTCCTCGAGTTTAGAAGCGTCCTTTGCATCACTACACTACACCCGCTCCCCACCACAGTCTGCGTCCCAGTTTCAACACTTTACCGCAAAAACAGTAATAAAGAAAACGTTGTTCATTAACAAATTTTCAGTGATTTTATTTTTAAACGTGGGTTGGAAGGGGGTGAACGGGGTATGAAACTGGAGAGGATAGTGAACATTCACTGGGTAAAGAAATGGGGGCAGGTTCAGCTTCTCTGTAATCAAACTAAATAGTTACAGGTTACCCTGGTCACTCAGGAACCTAGCTTTCAAAGCCTCCCGGATGCACAGCGCGTCCCACTGGGCTCTTCTAATCGCACGGCTGTCTGGCTGGGCGTAATCAGCAGCCAGGCAACTTGCCTCAACCTCCCACCCAGCCATAAAAGTCTCCCCCTTGCTCTCACAGAGATTGTGGAGCACACAGCAAGCTGCAATAACAATGGGGATATTGGTTTCGCTGAGATCAGAGCGAGTCAGTAAGCTTCTCCATCTCCCCTTGAGACGTCCAAAAGCACACTCCACCACCATTCTGCACTTGCTCAGCCGGTAGTTGAAGAGTTCCTTTTCAGTGTCCAGGGCGCCTGTATAGGGCTTCATGAGCCAGGGCATTAGCAGGTAAGCTGGGTCCCCGAGGATCACTATAGGCATCTCCACAGCCCCAACAGTTATTTTGTGGTCCGGGAAGTAAATACCTTTCTGCAGCCGTCTAAAAAGACCAGAGTTCCTGAAAAAAACGAGCGTCATGAACCTTGCCCGGCCATCCAACGTTGATGTTGGTAAAACGTCCCCTATGGTCCACCAGTGCTTGCAGCACCATTGAAAAGTAGCCCTTTCGGTTAATGTACTGGCTGGCCTGGTGGTCCGGTCCCAGGATAGGGATGTGAGTTCCATCTATAGCCCCACCGCAGTTTGGGAATCGTGGCGAAGCCATCTATGATGACCTCCACGTTTCCCAGGGTCACTACCTTTGACAGCAGTACATCAACGATTGCGTTGGCTACTTGCATCACAACAACCCCCATGGTAGATTTGCCCACGCCAAAGTGGTTCGTGACTGACCGGTAGCTGTCTGGCGTTGCAAGCTTCCAGAGGGCTATGGCCACTCACTTCTGAACAGGCAGGGCTGCTCGCATCCGGGTGTCCTTGCGCTTCAGGGCAGGGGACAGCAACTCACAAAGTTCAAGGAAAGTTCCCTTCCGCATGCGAAAGTTTCTCAGCCACTGGGATTCATCCCAGACCTGCAGCACTATGCAGTCCCACCAGTCTGTGCTTGTTTCACATGCCCAGAATCGCCATTCCACGGCATCAACATGACCCAGTGCCATCATGATGTCCACGGCGTGGGGTCCCGTGCTTTGTGACAGGTCTGTGCCACACTCAGACTTCATGTCCTCATCGCGCTGCCGTAGCCTCCTCACCCGATTTCTCAGCATCTGCCTCTGGAAAAGGTGGCTGATAAGGTGCGAGGTGTTGACAACGGCCATAACTGCAGCGATGGTCACAGCGGGCTCCATGCTCGCAGTGCTGTTGCGTCCGCGGTGTCACTCACCAGAAAAGTGCGCGAACTGATTGCCCACCGGCACTTTCAGGGAGGGAGGGCGGGAGTGACGGTTGGATGACGACAGTTACCCAAAACCACCCTCGACGCATTTTTTCCCCAACAGGCATTGGGGGCTCGACCCAGAATTCCAATGGGCAGCGGGGTCTGCGGGAACTGTGGGATAGCTGCCCACAGTGCACCACTTCCAATGTCGACGCTTGCCCCGTTAGTGTGGACTCACCCAGTCGAATTACTGTCCTTAGTGTGGATACACACGTTCAACTTTGTAATATCGATTCCTCATATTTGATTTAAGTGAAATCGAACTACTCTCGTAGTGTAGACATACCCTAAGAGTTCAGGAAACAGCAAGTTCCAGAAGCCATGTCCAATCCTCCTGTAATGGAGGGAAGTCACTGTGAGATGGGATCTTTTATAAAGGGCAGGTAAAGAGTGGGATGGCAGGAATATGAGTTACCTAAGCTCAGGACACTGTCCAGGAGAGAAAAAAAATTGGAAATCTTTTTATCTTTTTGAAGATTTTTTGAAATCTCTGTGGTTGCAAAGTTCAGGCAGCTCATGCAGCATCTGCAAGCCTATATAGACATAGAAATTCTGCTGGAGTGGGTCTGTGAGGGCTCTTACAAACATTGCAGGGATTTTCTTCATATAATTCATACATATGGATTAGATACTGAAGCGTACTGCTGTACTTTAGTTACATCTTGGTAGTAATTCTATAGTATTTTAAATTTCTATCACGGGCACATAGAACATATGGGATGGGTACTCTTTTTAGCATGTATATAAATCAAAAGAAATAATGATAATAGCTATACCTGGTTAACCTGGATTTCCCATGTAAATCCTTCATAGATTTTTACTGACATCCCTCTAAGAATAGTGGACATATAATAAATGCAGCTTTCAAAGGATGTGTGTGACTGCAAATTTGACATTACAATCTGGATCTAAATATGGACATTCCCAACCGGTCTAGTAGCAGCAAGCAGTTAAATCACAATTTGAAATAAAAGTTAAAATAAGTTCCCAAAGGAGTGTGAAAAAACCAACTGTTAATATTAGAATGCTTATAGATGCTTTTTTGCAAACAAATATTTTAAGAACCTTTATCTACAAACAGAAAATTTAGATGATGTAAATACAAACAACTTGAATAATAGACAAATTGAGATGAAAGATGTCCTACTAAATCATAAAATTGAACAAAATTCTGGCAGTGACTTTAAGTGCCCCAAGCATCTTATTTCACAAGCTTCAGCCCAAAGGAATTTGAAGAGTAACTTAGAAACCCTTGCAAAAGTATATTATAATAGAAATTTTGAACAGCCCAGTGGATGAACTTTTCTCTGCATACCATCATAGTAGTTACAACCATTGGCCAGAATCACTAATGGCCACATTCAAACTGCTGAAACTATTCCATACTGATTGAAGAATGTGCCAATAATAATAGTTTGGAGTACAGAGAGACCCCAAGAGGAAGTACTTGATGTCAGATATGCATATGCCATTTTAAGAGTGATCAAGTTAGGAAACTGTAAATATGTATCTGACTTCAGTGCAAAACCGCACATAGCTGGTGAACCTCAGGTTACAGTGGTGAATTTAGCTTTTGTTCCCAGTGAGCTTTGAACTAAAGGAGACCAAGTTCTGAAAAGGGTGAGTTTTTATTTGTGGGTGTTTATGGCACATACATCTACCCTATCACAATTGTGTGTTTATCCTAGTGAAATTGAGTTTATCCTTTTATATATGAGAGGTATTCTTTTCTGGGATTTTTCTGTCAGCTTTGCCTCCAAAAGGAAATATATATTGTGTGTATGCAGTGTGGGTGGCAGCATGTTTAAGTGCAAGCTCCTAAATCTCTAGCTATCATGTTTTATCACCCATTAGCACAAAAATAGTGGTTTACTGTAACTGACTGACACCCTTAGCAATTGTCCTTATTTAGGATTAATACATTGTTAATTTTTAGTAATTGGGACTTCTATTCTAGATAAGTTCTTCTCCTATGCTCACTGTAGTATCCGAGCACCTTCCAGTACTGCATTAAGCAACACAACCAATGTCTGTCACATTTGTTCTCTCATCCTCTCCCAAAGGGGGAAAAGTGTGTGCAGTGTTTTGTTTTGAATTTTTAAAAAGTTCTATATGTAGATATAAATATTAAAATGGCACATGTGTACACACACACACACAGCACTGTGTGTCACTGCCTATTGCTGTGGTCTTTTGAGGTGTCTCAGCTTCTCCTAGCTAACCCTCCTCAGTTTGTTCTCAAACAGGTCAGTTCCTGGACCCTCACCTCCAATTAAGTCTATCAGCCCTTCAGTTTTAGGGCTTGCAGTCTTCTTCAGTGTCCTGATTGTTTTTTGGAGGCAGCCTGGTGCAGAGCTGTTGCCCCTTTGCTATCCCAGGCCATTCTGCCTCCCTTTCCTTCTTTGCACTCTCCCCTTTAAAGCAGGTCTTGTATTTGCTATCTGTTGCAGCTGTGGGTGCTTGCCTGCATGATTGTCAGTTCTTGCAGCTGCATGGGGATGTGATCAAGCTGCTTGCTTGTAAACAGGAGAGACTCATTTCCCATCTGTCTATGCTCAGATCCCATAACATATTCTCCAAGGCTATGTCCCACCTTTGGCTAGCGTAGGCTACTTCCCTGAACAGAAAATCAGAATTTTGATGCAAATTTCCTGCCTGGTGCTGTATCTGAAAAAGCACATATTTGTAGTGAACGATACCATCTCATGAACCTTGGGTTTGTCTCCTCACATTTAGCCAGTGCAAGGAAACATAATCAATAACTTGTGTGAACTTGTTTCCTTGGAGATAGCATCATAGGCACTGTATTGCCCATTTGGCAGCCAAGCACTCTTTCTACCACAGAGTATACTTTCTCAAGGGTGAAGACTTACCAGCTGATATATACTAACAGGTCTCCATCTACCTCTTGAGAAAGGATTGAGGTGATTCTATCTCTGACGCATCCATTTGTAGTACAAATTCCTTTACAAACTTCAGGCTATACAGCATTGGCTGTCTGCAAAGTACAGCCCTGAGTTTTTAAAAGGCACTTTTGCAGGTGGGTGTCCACAGCAGCCGTCTTGGGACAGCATCCCTAGTTAGGTCAGTTAACGGGATTGTTACGGTGACAAAATGGGGTATGAACCAGCTGTAGTAGCCAGCTAATACTAAAAAGGCACACACTTGCCTTTTAGTCATGGGGGTCTTTTATGCCTGTAAGGCATGGACTTTATCCACCAAGGGGTGGACTTGTGTCCCAGGTAACTGGCTTCTTCCTTTCTTTTTGCAAATATAGCGGGGTTTGCCATTAACGCAACTTCTCACAGTGATCAGAGAACAGGAGCTACTTTGTCCAAAGGGGGGAGTCCCAATTCTTGCTATAGATAACTATGTCCTCCAAGTGTACCACTGCACATTGACTGTGCTTTTGGAGTAATCAGTCCATCAAACGTTGAAAAGTGCCCATTGTCCTGGGCAACTCAAAATGCATAGTCTTAAAATGAAATAAGCCGAGCAACGTAGAAAAAGCTGTCTTCTCCTGGGAATCCAGCGTTTAGGGGATCTGCCAGCACCCCTTTGTCAACTCTGAAGTGGTGATATATTGGGCTTCTCTCAGTCAGTCTGAGTTCATCCATTCATGGCATAGAATAGGTGTCAAATTTAGAAATTGTGTTCACTTTTCTGAAATCTATACAAAAATGTAGTGAGCCATCTGGTTTTGGGACCAGCATAATAGGACTCCTCCAATAGTTCTGGGATTCTATCACCCCAAATTCTAACATGGTCCTGATCTCTCCCTCTCAGTGCCCCACAACTTGTTGGGAATTGATCGAAGCACTTCCCATATTACTTTACTTGGTTCTGTATTAATTCAATGTTGTGCCAGCAACATCATCCTGGAGGAGCTACGAATACCTGTGGGAAAGCATCCACCAATTGGAGTGCCTGTTCCTTTTGTTTATGGTTTAGGTTTTTTTCCCCCAAGGGGTAATGAGCTCACTTTTAGGTAGTCATTAACTTGGCGTCCTAGTTCTGGTTCCTCAGGATATGGTGTAATGAAAAAGGTTCTCTCTTTCAAAACAAAAAGTTTTCCAGGGCTTCAACAAATTTACATGATAAATTTGTTGTTCCTTTTTCTTTGCTGGTTCCTTGATTAAGCAGCCCACAGTCCTCACTTTATTTATCATCTCAAAAGGGCTTTGCCCCTTGTCCATTAACTTTGATTCTGAGCTTGGAAGAAGTAACAAGAGTCTGTTAGCCAGCTGGAAGATGCGTATCTGTGCCCCTTTATTATACTTTTGGTTGTTCCTGTGCTTCCTCGAAATTTTGTATTCCCCCCCCCCTTCCCCCAATGTATTCCCCCATATTCTCCAGTATCTCCTGTAATTTTAAAACATACTGCACTATGTTTTCAGTTTTTGGTGCTTGGCTTTCCAAGGTTTCCAGGACCAGACTGAGAATAGCCCATGGTTGTAATTCACATAGCATTTTGGAAGGCCGAAAATCCTGTTGAGGCTTGGAACATACTTCTCTGGTGGCAAAGAGTAAGGCTAGGAGTAGTTGGTCCCAGTGTCAGGGATCCTGGACAATGAATTTTTTCAGCATCCTCGAATGTCTAATTGAATCTTTCTACTAGGCCATCCATCTGCACGTGGTACACAGATGTGTGTAATTCTTTGATTATGAATAGTTCCCATACTTCTTTTGTCAGCCAGGATGTGAAATTTGTCCCCTGCTCTGTCAGGACCAAGTTGGGAAACCCTACTCATGTAAAGACCTTCAGCAGCTCATTAGCAATAGTCTTGGCATTCACAGACCAGAGCGGTTTGGCTTCCGGGTATCTGGTGACATAGCCCACAAGGACAAGAATATGCTGATTTCCAGAGATGCTCTTCTCAAGGGGGTCAATAAGGTCAATTCCTATTCTTTCAAAGGGAGTCTACACCAAGGGGAGTCTCCACCAGTGGAGCCCTGAGGATTCCCTTAGGGACTGTTAATTGGCATTCAGGACATGATGCACAGAAATTCTCAACTTCCTTAAAGATCTCTAGCCAAAAGTATCAAGCCAGGATCCTAGACTGCATCATGTCCTTCCCAAGATGTCCCACATATGGGCTTGTGTATGCCAGATGCAGTAATTCACAATGATATACCCAAGGTGCGAGCAGTTGTGTCTGTAGCTCGTGTCTGCTTGTTTTGGTCTAATAGGGTGACCACCTTTTCAAAATGCAAAAACGGGACACATGCAGGAGCCCTGCCCCCTCCGTAGTCCCGCCCCCTGCTTCTCCTATTTCCTGAGGCTCCACCACTGGCCAGGCCAGTAGCTGGAGCTGGGCAGTATAAGAGCCACCCAAGGAGTCTGGACCACTGTGGGGAGCCCTGGACCCTCCACCTGCCCTGGGTGGAGGGGGGGTAGGGTGCCCAAGAGAAGCCCCTGCCCATGTTCTTGCCCCCTTTAAGGGATCCATCTCTTCTTCATCTATTGTGGCTAATTGTTCAATGGCTCAACTCAAAGTTTTGCCATTCCTTTGCCCCCATGAGGAAATCCAAGAATTCTGTTAGCTTCTCCATGTTCAGTTGCAGAGGGGGTGTTGAATTTGGGCACGTGGACACCCCTTCTCCAGGATCTTCCATCCTGCCAGCATCAGCTCCAGCATCTGTGATATCTATTTTGCCTACCGAGCAGATTGTCTCTCTCTGCTCTTACCTTTCTATCCATTTTTCTTTCCAGGATTTTTTTTTCTTGCCTGGGAGGTAAGAAACTCAACGTCCTTAGAATGCAACAAGAACCCTGACATTTCTTCTAGCGTGTCTTCTGTGCGTTCCTGAGTTAAGGGGAGCTTATGCAAGAGCTCAGGGAAATACAGTCTCAGTCTAATATCACAGGATAGGGGAAGTCCAAAGACTTGCATATTGCAGCTCATCTTGGTTCTCACTAACAGTCAGTCTTATTGCCATGCTGGGATATCACAAAATATCTCCATTGATACATTTAACAGGGATTTCCCCTTTCTTGACTTTCCCTACACTTCAGCTATCCATTCCCAGAGAAGTGTCTAATCTCACCCTGAGTCTATGATCCTCAACTTTGACTGGGATTGTGAGTTTCCCTTGGCTTTTTTTTCTGGGCCCTATTCTCTCCATGTAGGGGCAGGCATGAAATCTATGAACAACAAGGGCACAGAAGTAATAGGCTAACACATCTGTCCCGTGTTTTCAGGTGGCTGGGTTACTCTCTGAATTTCCCTGGGCTCTTGTTCCTGTTTAGGCATAGGGCAGGGAGGTGAGGCAAGTAAGGGTGCGGACACTACTGTCATGGGAAAATATTACCCATGGATCTTGAGGTGTTTGTCTGCCCCCTATCCTGTCCATCGACTAGTCAGCTTTCTGTGTTTTCTTGGGGTTTATCCAAGAGGGCCACCACACTTGGATCCCCATCTCATTTTTTTCCTCTCTGGTGTATCTGTAGCAGTTACTACCTCCATAGAGAGTCCCTGAATGGCTTGAGTAGCCATATATTCCTCCATGAGGCGGGTAGCCTTGGCTAGGGTTTCTGGTCAGTCTCTGAAAACCCTGTCTCAGCCATCAGGCAGAAGAATCTCTGTGAATTATTCCATACCTACAAGTTCAGTTATCTGGGGTCCCATTCAAGACTCTGGCTTTAAACAGATATCCATAAGCCTTTGGGTGATTGCCCATGGTCATGCCTTGGGGTGTAGTGCTTGTGATAATGCACTGGCAGTAGGTCTCTTAATCTAGGCCTAACCTGACCAATATGGCTGCCTTCACTTGGTTGTAGTCCTAGACTGCTATGTTGTCAGTCTCTGGTATACTGAATAGGCTTCCCCAATGGGGAGTGGGGCGAGCCAGATTGCCCATGGGAAAGCAGTGGCTACACACTCAAAGGTTACCAAGAATGATTCCAGGTAATCATCTGTCATTATCTCAGTGAACATCATGGCTGGAGTGGTTCCCTGAATTCTGGGGGAGATGCATTCCCTATACTGCCAGAACTCTGAGGTGTAGTAGCTGGTACTTGTTCTGCCACCCATTACTACAACTGTTGTTGATGGGCCGCCATCTGTTCAAAAAGCTGTTGTTGTCTCTGTTGTGCTTGTGAGTCAGCCAGCCCTTGCAGGCGATGATTCACCTCCATAGTTCTCGTGTATATAGAAAAAAGTAGGAGAGGTTTTTTTGTTTTGTTTTATGGCATCCCTTTTCTGCAGAGATAGTTAAATGAAATCCCACTTCTGGGACCACATTGAACCCATCTGTAGCTGAGACTCCTCAAAAGACAACAGCTTCTCCTGACTGTTCTTCCTTAGTTTGTTCTCAGTCAGGTCAGTTCCTGGATCCTCACCTCCAATTAAGTCCATCATCCCTTCAATTTTAGACCTTGCAGTCTCGTGGCTGTTTTCTTGCAGGCAGCCTGCAGTGTGGCTGTCGCCCCTTTGTTATCCCAAGCCTTTCTCCCTCCCTCCCTTCGCTGTACTCTCCCCTTTATAGGAGGTCTTGGTTTCCCTAGTGGAGGCAGGCACCACAGCTGCAACCAGTTTTGGTAGCTGCATGGGGGTATAAGCAAGCTGCTTGCTTGTGAACAGGAAAGACTCTTCTCCCACTTCTGCCCACACTCAGTATGGGGTTTATAGACACCATTATAACGTCTTTAACACCCTTGTGGGGTTGGGGGTGAGAGAATATCAAATGCTGCTGTGGAGGATTTCTTTACCTTCAAAAATGGGAACTATACAAAAATGAGTTTGCTAGTTAAATGGAAATTAAAAGGAACAGTCACAAGAGTGAAATGCCAGCAGGCTTCATGGAAACTTTTAAAAAACACCTTGATAGATCTTCAAACTACACACACACACACACACACACACACCCAAATAATAATAAAAAAAAAAAGAGTAAGAGGATCAAAAAATGCCACCATAGCTAAACAGTAGAGTAAGAGGCAGTTAGAGACTGACAGATATCTTTTAAAAATTGGAAGTCAAGTCCTACCGAGGAAAAGAGAAAGGAGCATAAATCCTGGCAAGTCCAAGTGTAAAAGTATAATTTGTAGAACAACTAGCAAAAGACACAATAACTAATAATTTATTTGGTTGATTACATCAGAAGCCAGAAGCCCGCCAGTCAGTGGGGCCACTGGAAAATCGAGGTGCTAAAGTTGCACTCAAGAAAGACATGGCCATTGCGGAGAGGCCAAATGAATTCTGTGCATTGGTCTTCACTGCAGAGGATGTGAGGGAGATTCCCACACCTGAGCCATTCTTTTTAGATGACATATCTGAGGTACTGTTCCAGATTGAGATGTCAGTTAAGGTAGTTTTGGAACAAATTAATAAATTTAATAAGTCACCAGGATCAGATGATATTCACCCAAGAGTTCTGAAGGAAATGAAATGTGAAATTGCAGAACTACTAACTGTGGTTTATAACATATCATTCAAATCAGCCTCTGTAACCAGGACCATCCCTAGTGGCGTGCGGGGCCCAGGGTGGAAGTGATGAAACTGTCACTTCCAGAACTGACCCTGCTGGCCAATCGCACCAGGCGCAGGGCCCCGAAGCGGTCGCCCTGATTCACCGTACCCAAGGGATGGCTCTGTCTGTACCAGATGACTGGTTGAAATGCCGATTTTTAAAAAATGTGAACCCAGAGGCGATCCTGGCAATTACAGAACTGTAAGCCTAACTTCAATACCAGGCAAATTGGTTGCAACTATAGTAAAGAACAAAATTATCAGACACATAGCTAAACATGATATGTGGGGGAAGAGTCAACATGGCTTTTGTAAAGTAAAATCATTCCTCAAGTTTATTAGAATTATTTAGGGAGGGGGTCAACAAATATGTGGACAAGAGTGATCCAGTGTGTAGTGGACCCTGGCTCTCCCGCTCGGAGGGAGGCCACTTGTTCTGGTTGCCTTTGGGCTTGTCTGGCCAAGGCACAAAGCTGCAGAACAGTCTAGGGCCCTTGTCTCCACTCGAGGTGGAGCAAGGCCCCCAGATCCTCTAGTTCCCAGCCCCACAATAGGGCTGGGCACCAGACAGTCATGGCCCAGCTTTAGCCTGGGCTTGAGGAGGCTCAGGCTGCTAGCAAACAAACAGTCTCGAGGCTGGCTTTAGGATTGGCTGCCCCTGCATTGGCGGGGATCCAGCCACAACACGCCAACTGAGCCACACCTGGCTCCACTGTTGACTGCTCTGTGGCTGCCCTTGGGCCACTTCCTGCCTCCCCGGGGTTTGGTACCTCTTGATTCCAGGGCTTGTCAGGCTCCTTGGGGTAACCATGGCCGGTAGTCTGGGCCACTCCTCGTCAGGGTCTCCCACTTCTGCGGCTATCAGACAGCAGGGGGTAAGTTCTCCTCCTGGTCATGGCAGTATGACTGGAGTGTCCTCTGGGGATTCTGCCACAACTGGGCTGCGGGGCTTCTTTTTCTACTTCCTGTGCTGCCCTGGCACTTCTGGTGAGGGGGGCGGGGCAGGCTAGGCTCCGCCCACCAAGTGGAGAGTAGTGGACCCTCGCTCTCCCGCTTAGAGGGAGGCCAGTCGGCCTCATTACATAGTGAATACAGTGTACTTGGACTTTCAGAAAGCCTTTGCCAAGGTCCCTTACAAGAGGCTCTTATGCAAAGTAGGCAGTCATGAGAAGGAAGGTCCTCTCATGGATCTGTAAACTGGTTATAATATAGTAAACAAAGGGTAAGAATAAATGGTCAGTTTTCAGTGGAGAGAGGTGAATAGCGGGGTTCCCCCAAGGATCTGTACTGGGATCAGTGCTGTTCAACATAAATTTATGAATATCTGGAAAAAGGGGGTAAACAGTGAGGTGGGAAAGTTTGCAGACAATACTAAGTTACTCAAGATAGCTAAGTCCAAAGCTCCCTGTGAAGAGTTAAAGAGAGATCTCAATAAACTGGGTGACTGGGCAATAAAATAGTAGATGAAATTCATTGCTGATAAATGCCAAGTAATGAACAATGGACAACATACTCCTAACTGTATGTTCAGAATGAGGGAGTCTAAATTAGATGTTAGCACTCAAGAAAGATCTTGGAGTCATTGTGGATAGTTCTCTGAGAAACATCTGCTCAGTGTGCCGTGGCAATCAAAAAATCTAACCATGTTAGGAATCATTAGGAAAGGAATAAATAACAAGACAGAAAATATCGTAATGGCACTATATAAAACCATGGTGTACCCACACCTTGAAGACTGCATGCAGTTCTGGTCACTTCACCTAAAAAAAAAAAAAAAAAAAAAAGAGGTATTGGAATTGGAAAAAGGACAGAGAAGGGCAAGAAAAATGATTACAGATATGGAACAGTTTCCATATGAGGAGAGATTAAAAAGACTAGATCTGTTCAGCTTGGAAACAAGCCAACTAAGAGGGAATATGATAGAGGTCTAGAAAATCATTAAAGGTATGGAGAAAAAGTGTTATTTATCCTTCCACATAAACTCAAGAACCGGGGGGGGGGGGTCACCAATGAAATTAATAGGCCATAAGCTTACAATGGACATGAGGAAGTACTTCTTCACACAACACGCAGCCAACCTAAGGAACTTTTGGTCTTCACATTGCTGGCAACAACTATAACTAGGTTAAAAAAGGAATTAAATAAGTTCATGGAGGATAGGTCCCTCAATGGCTATTAGCCAAGATGGTCAAGGATACAACCCATATTCTGGGTATCCTTAAACATCTGACTTGAAAACAGGAGATGGATCACTCAATAATTGCCCTGTTCTGTTCATTCCCTCTAAAGCAGCTAGCATCAGCCATTGTTGGAAGATAAGATACTGGGCTAGATGAACTAGACCCAGTATGCCCATTCTTGTGTTCTTAAGGCAAGGCCCAAAACATGTCTTGCACACCAAGTGGAAGGTGGTAAGGATTATGATCATCTTTTTTTTCCCTGAGGGAATTCATTCCACCATCTTGAACATTCCTCCTAAGCATGAGCTTTCACCCTTATTGTAGAAAGTTCCATTGTGGCAGAAGAGTGAAGTTGTCAACCACAGTCTTCATCCCAGAGCTTTAGATGATCTTTTACATATCCTGAGCACCGTCCATTGAGTACCTTGAAATACAGACTGATTCAATATTCCATTGAAAGCCATATTAGAGAGCAGAAGACAGTTTGATATATTAATTGTATGTTGCTGAGGAGATGCACTGCCGTGTTCTGTACTAGAAAACTTCAACTAAGTGCTGAAGCCTTCATGCCCAAGTATATTTCATTGTTGTAGTCCAGATGAGATGTGACAAAGGAATAAATAACTGAGGCCAAGTCATCATCTGCCAGGATAAGATGGAGTCTCCCAGCCAACCTAAGTTGATAGAAAGCTTTCATCAATGACAGAGCTGTGCAAATACCTGATTTTTCAGTTTGCTTGCTGTTCAAAAAAACTGGGGCAGAGGAGCAGTTTTAGGTGAACCAACAACTGGACTATTTTTAGAATTTTAAGCAAATCAAAAAGTTGAAGAAATGTATTTGTGTTGAAATAAAACATTTTATTACAATGTTGGGCATTTTTAATGGAGGCAGGATTTGTTTTGTTTTTAATAAAAGCAAAGGAAATTTGTAAAGAAAGGACTAGATTCACACTTGCGCATCTGACTCCAACATTTAGGCACCATTCACAAACACTAGGAGGAAGTGGTTGTGACACCTCCACAGATGCCTTACACCCAATACTCCAGTGTTAGAACACTTACTCAGGATGCAAGACCCCACCCCCACCCCGTTTCAATCCATGCATGAATTAAATACTCAGTGCAGCTGGGACTGGAACATACGTGTCCCCTCCAGAGGAGTGTCCTACCCAACAGGTTATGGAATCACTCTCACTCTCTCTGACCCAATTAACTTTAATTATTTATACAAATTGGAACAGCTTCAATAGGAGAAATTGAGTGAGCCCCACATCAGAATATACTACAGCCTAGTGGTTAAGGCACTTAGCTGGGGAGCGGGAAAGACTTGGATTCAAGTTCCTGCTCTACATCAGGCAGAGGAGGAACTTGAACCTGGGTCTTCCACATTCCAGGTGAGGGCACTAATCACTGGGTTAAGTATAATGACATCTAAATCCCCTTGTGAATCTAGCCTGAAAAAAGTGAATAATTTAATTTTGAAAAAAAAAAAGTGTCAAAAATGAACCATTTCAACATTTCCCAAAAAATGATTCAACTGAAACGTTTCACTGAAATCAACACAAATCTACAAAATGTTTTGGTCCACCCAAACCTACATTTCTTGATAAAAAAAATATTTCAGCCAAAAATTGTTGCCCAGCTGTACTCATGGATGTTGCTATGTGAAAGCTTACCATCACTGAGCAATCTAGAAGTATTCCTAACCTATGGGCTGAACTGACCAGTTGTGGGCACACAAGTTCAACCGAAGGAGGCTGCACCATAGTTGCTTTCCTCTGACAACAGTCACCACTTCTGTCTTGCTCAGGTTCAGCTTTCAGTAGCTGTTGTCTATAAACTGATCTTGTCTAAGCACTGGGCCATCTTAATGGTAGCGTGGTCATATGTGGTGACAGATCGGTAGAGTTGTGTGTCATATGCATATAGTCCATATTTTCTCAGCAGTTTACCTAGTGGTTGGACATAGATCTTGAATAGGACTAGAGACACAGAAAAGCAGACTTTGACTCCCTCAGGGAACAGATGGGCAGGATCCCCTGGGAGAATAACATGAAGGGCAAAGGGGTCCAGGAGAGCTGGCTGTATTTTAAAGAATCCTTATTGCGGTTGCAGGAACAAACCATCCCAATGTGTAGAAAGAATAGTAAATATGGCGGGCGACCAGCTTGGCTAAACAGTGAAATCCTTGCTGATCTTAAACACAAAAAAGTAGCTTACAAGAAGTGGAAGATTGGACAAATGACAGGGAGGAGTATAAAAATATTGCTCAGGCATGCAGGAGTGAAATCAGGAAGGCCAAATCACACTTGGAGTTGCAGCTAGCAAGAGATGTTAAGAGTAACAAGAAGGGTTTCTTCAGGTATGTTAGCAACAATAAGAAAGTCAAGGAAAGTGTGGGCCCCTTACTGAATGAGGGAGGCAACCTAGTGACAGAGGATGTGGAAAAAGCTAATGTACTCAATGCTTTTTTTGCCTCCGTCTTCATGAACAAGGTCAGCTCCCAGACTGCTGCACTGGGCAGCACAATATGGGGAGAAGGTGACCAGCCCTCTGTGGAGAAAGAAGTGGTTCAGGACTATTTAGAAACGTGCACAAGTCCATGGGGCTGAATGCGCTGCATCCGAGGGTGCTAAAGGAGTTGGTGGATGAGATTGCAGAGCCATTAGCCATTATTTTTGAAAACTCATGGCGATAGGGGGAGGTCCCAGATGACTGGAAAAAGGTTAATGTAGTACCCATCTTTAAAAAAGGGAAGAAGGAGGATCCGGGGAACTACAGGCCAGTCAGCCTCACCTCAGTCCCTGGAAAAATCATGGAGCAGGTCCTCAAGTAATCAATTCTGAAACACTTAGAGGAGAGGAAAGTGATCAGGAACAGTCAGCATGGATTCACCAAGGGGAAATCGTGCCTGACTAACCTAATTGCCTTCTATCATGAGATAACTGGCTCTGTGGATGAGGGGAAAGCAGTGGATGTGTTATTCCTTGACTTTAGCAAAGCTTTTGATACTGTCTCCCACAGTATTCTTGCCGCCAAGTTAAAGAAATATGGGCTGGATGAATGGACAGTAAGGTGGAT
Organism: Trachemys scripta elegans; assembly: GCF_013100865.1. NCBI lineage: Eukaryota > Metazoa > Chordata > Testudines > Emydidae > Trachemys > Trachemys scripta. The sequence continues at coordinate 65,951,287 of NC_048302.1, read as the reverse complement.
AGAAAGCTGGCTAGATCGTCGGACTCAACGGGTAGTGATCAATGGCTCCATGTCTAGTTGGCAGCCGGTTTCAAGCGGAGTGCCCCAAGGGTCGGTCCTGGGGCTGATTCATAGATTCATAGATTCATAGATTATAGGACTGGAAGGGACCTCGAGAGGTCATCGAGTCCAGTCCCCTGCCCGCATGGTTTTGTTTAATATCTTTATTAATGATCTGGAGGATGGTGTGGACTGCACTCTCAGCAAGTTTGCAGATGACACTAAACTAGGAGGCGTGGTAGATAGACTAGAGGGTAGGGATCGGATACAGAGGGACCTAGACAAATTAGAGGATTGGGCCAAAAAAAACCTGATGAGGTTCAACAAGGACAAGTGCAGAGTCCTGCACTTAGGACGGAAGAATCCTATGCACTGCTACAGACTAGGGACCGAATGGCTAGATAGTAGTTCTGCAGAAAAGCACCTAGGGGTCACAGTGGACGAGAAGCTGGATATGAGTCAACAGTGTGCTCTTGTTGCCAAGAAGGCTAACGGCATTTTGTGCTGTATAAATAGGGGCATTGCCAGCAGATCGAGGAATGTGATTGTTCCCCTTTATTCGACATTGGTGAGACCTCATCTGGAGTACTGTGTCCAGTTTTGGGCCCCACACTACAAGAAGGATGTGGAAAAATTGGAAAGAGTCCAGCGGAGGGCAACAAAAATGATTAGGGGTCTGGAGCACATGACTTATGAGGAGAGGCTGAGGGAACTGGGATTGTTTAGTCTCCAGAAGAGAATAATGAGGGGGAATTTGATAGCAGCCTTCAACTACGTGAAGAGCGGTTCCAAAGAGGATGGAGCTCAGCTGTTCTCAGTGGTGGCAGATGACAGAACAAGGAGCAATGGTCTCAAGTTGCAGTGGGGGAGGTCCAGGTTGGATATTAGGAAACACTATTTCAGTAGGAGGGTGGTGAAGCACTGGAATGCGTTACCTAGGGAAGTGGTGGAGTCTCCTTCCTTGGAAGTTTTTAAGGCCCGGCTTGACAAAGCCCTGGCTGGAATGATTTAGTTGGGAATTGGTCCTGCTTTGAGCAGGGGGTTGGACTAGATGACCTCTTGAGGTCCCTTCCAACCCTGATATTCTATGATTCTATGAAAGAGAACTAATCCTTATGGACTTGACAAATAAAGGGTTTAGAGGTAGAGGTGCAGCTCATTGGGTGTGCCTCCTAGAAAGGATTTAAAACATTTTAATATATTACCTGGGAGCCCTGCTGCCTCTCTCAGGTGAGACAGCAGTATCAAATGCTGCAGAGAGATCAAGGAGGATGCAAATGCATGTCTGTCCTCTATCCATTGATAGCAGGAGTTCATACTTAGTCTCTCTATGAAACAGTCTCTAACAATGGAATCCATCTATGCACATTCAGTCAGGACAGCCATCCCACCTGAGCTAGTCTGAAGAGCTACACAATGACTAACCAGGAAAAATTAAGGTGCTTAAGCAGGAGTCACTCTCTTGAAGGTTGGTCTTGGGTTCTGAATTTTTCAACTCACTTTTTGCCTTTCCCTCTTGGCAGTTCAATGTAGAGGCTCAACATTGGCTTCAGCAAGCATTTTAATTTGTTTCCTTGTTCACACATCAAGCAAGATTAGAAAGCCATTTACGACGATGAAGAAAAATAAAAAACGAAGTCTGTATTGATCCTAGCAAGGATGGTCAGTACTGGTGGGTTGACCAGCACCACTGATTTCTAACATATTTTTGCTTATAAGAACTGTGAACTTTGCTTCATGCTTTGGCCCACATCTATTTGCATGAGTGCTCCCAATGAAGTTCTAAACTAACTTCAAATTCACCACAGTTTCCAATAAATTAGTAACACAAAATGTTTTGGTGACTTCTAGAATGTATTTAGGAGCTTTAAACCTAGTTTTAAGCTCCTCACACCAATGCAGATACAGAAAAGAAAAACAGGCACAGGACATTATGAACAAACATCTGAAAAAGAACTGCCAACAGCTATCACAGCCCAGTGTGCCTGTGTGTGGGTGAGATAACAGAAAGAGAGGTGCCATTCTAGCAGTTTTGTCTCATTTAGGCAGAACACTTAGTTACTGGCTGAAAGTCAGTACAGATGGGATTCCATAATAGGAAAACCTGGTTTGACATAGTATTCCGACACCATAGTCAAATGGATTTGCTATAGAAAAAAAAATATATTCTAGGAGGGGTGGAGCTCATAACACTAAGGTACTTTGAAAGCATTAAAATATAGTTATAGGTTCCACTGTTTTCCCCCGGCAGATTGTATGATGCATCATTATAGAAATGTGACTGGACAACGCATTACAGATTTTTCTTTATTTTCTGTCTGTTGTGGGCTTCAGTAAAATATGGCACCCATTATGTAATAAGCTTTTCTTTCAGATAATCCTAGTACATTTAATTATTTAAAAAAAAACACGCACCCACACCCAAACACTGGTGTTTCAGAAATAAATATGTTTTGAAGTAGCACCATAGGGTATTAGATGGAATAAAGTAATTTTTTTTTTTGCTTTGGGTTCCCCCACCAAATCTATGTCAATAACATTAACTAAAAACAGATCTACAAATATTTACTACGTAGAACAGAAGCACATACAAGATACTTCAGAGAACTCCATTCAGCAATATTTATGTTATTCAGTTCAACACTGATACACTGGGATCAGTGCCAAGGTTATGAATGTTGTTGAATGAATCCCAGAAAGTCCTTTTCCACTACAGTTTGAATCCCCATTAGTTGGGTGTTCACTGCAACAATAAACCTCACCCTCTTCCCCCATCCTTCTCCCTATGGAACAATACATACTTTACTCTAGAGCCGTCATCTAAAGAGAAACATGTTGATAATATGTTCCCAGCAGGTGGCGACTAATATTGGGGCGAAAATAACAAGCCTTATATAGGCATCTGAGATAGTGACACAACAAATATTTATAATAAAGATAGCGCATATGTTTATAAACATAGTGCACCAAATTTGGCACTTAGTTACACCTGTGTAAATCCATCACCTCAGTGGGGTTGCATGGCTGTTACTGCGAGCAGAATTTGATCTAGTAACTATAATACCAGGAAACACAAGATATATATGTCTTATTGGTTTTCCCCAAGCATCAGACATTCGTGAAAGGGCTGTAGTTACTAAAGCTGGTCAGAAAACGTCAATTGTTTTCCCCCCATTTTAAAAGCAGGTCTAGTAAGGGCTTAGGACCAAATCCAGCCCTTTCCTCTGTAGGTATAGAGTCTCCCTTGGCAAAGGAACTGGTGCTGTTCTGCTGTGCAAGGGTGCATCTGGACATCATCCTCCACACCCCCTGGACAACCAAATGGCTCTCACCACAAGCTCCTCTCATGATGGCGTACAAGAGGCTGAAGAGGGGACAGGGGATCTGCCACTTCACAGATGCTCTCGGCATTCTCTATGCAAGGCAGTGTATAGGCTATTCCAGCCATCGAGTACAAATTAGGCTGGAGGACGCTCTTCAGGACAGTTGTGGAGCTTTTGAGTTGCTGTAGGACAGGATTCCTTCCTCCCTCCCCCATCTGGATACTCTGGACAGGTACCGAGCAGAGGATTCGTCCCTTCATGTCTCAATTCCTAGAATGGTGAATTATGAAGAAGCTCAGAATTCCTGGTCCAATTCCTATATTTGCATAGTACAAATAAGATCACTTCATACAAATGTTTCCATTCAAGAAGATAAGAAATTCTGCCTTACCTTGTATTAAGACAAGTTTTATAAAAATGCTTGACCTATAGATATAAAACCAATGGTCAGAAAAATCAATGCTCTGTAAAGTCTGCTTTCCTTATAAAGAAAAGATTATTTTGTTCCTTCCTAATTTCACTTACTTTTTTGGTTTCTTTCCTTTGAGAACATGGGAGCAGCAGTGCTCTCATGAACTTTTTGGGATCACTATCCAATTACCTATCAACACCCAGCAGTGATTCACACCCTGAAGTTAGATTTAGTAATTTAAAATTTTACTTCCAGCTTAGTTCAAATGAAACAGGTCAAGGGGACACATGGCTGGTAATTCTGAAAGCACAGATGTTTAACAGAGACAAGTTTAGACCTCAGCCTGGCAACATTGTAGAATTTGTACACATAACAGAGCTTAGCCTGGGTAGCAACAGCGTATCCATGACAAATTAATTTTCATCAGTTTGTTCTGGCTTGTAACACTTATGCCAATGGTGGTGTTCTTTTAAATCACCAAAAATCTACTTTGGAAGAAAACTGTATAAAATTAGCTTATTAGTCTTTGTAGGGGTTCCTTAAAACAAAATCAGAGACAGAGTAGCACACAGCCCTTACATGTGGTAATGTTTTTCCATCGTCTTAATGCTTCACAAATATTACTTAGGTATAGAAAGCACCCCTGCAGTACTGTGAGGGTTAAGTAGAGGGCTGACCACCATAACAAAATCTTGTAGTTAAGACACAGGAGTTGGGACTGCCAGAGACTTCTTCAGTGGCTTTAGGCAAATCACTTAGTGTAGATCTACACACGGATAAAAGACCCATGGGCAGAGCCGGGACTGGCCCAGGTCAGCTGACTCGGGCTCATACTGTGGAGCTAAAAATCACTGCCTAGACATTCAGGCTTGGACTAGAGCTCAGCCCCTGGGACCCTCCACCCTCGCAGAGTCCTAGGGCTCAGGCTGGAGCCCAAACCTGAACATCTATATTGTGATTTTTCAGCCCTGGAGCCTGAGCCCCGCGAGCCTGAGTCAGCTGAGCTGGGCCAGGCACGACTCTGCCATGGGTCTTTTATCCCTGTGTAGATATACACCAAGTGATTGCCCAAAGCCACTGAAGAAGTCTGTTGCAGTCTCAACCTTGTACCTTAACTACCAGATTTGATTATTTTGTTTTTATCCCAGTGTAGACAGCCTTAATGTCTTTGTGACTCAGATTATTCCCCTTTAAAATGGAACAATACTTGCTTGCATCACAGAAGTGTTAGACTAAATAAACTAATATTTGAGATCCCAAAGTTTTATTTTAATAAAATACACCATTTAGGAGGCAATTTCAGGGGACTGAGAATTTAATAAAAACAAGTTTAATAAAACAAAGGGGGACAAACTGACAAACTGTGTGAAGTCTGACTGCCAAAGGACCTTTGGGCCACTACAATAGTTTTTCTGAAATTCAAATAAAACAAGAGACCCTTTAAATGTCAAAGCCATAGTTATAATAAATTATTCTGCAAATTAAAATGGTCTGGTTTACATAATGCAGGAAATCTGCCATTAATTTGCCTTTCTCCAATTAAAAACATATTATCCCATTCACATGAGATGTCAAAAAGGCTGCAGCTTTTTTTTTAAATTACTTCAAACAGCTTTACAATAATTATATCATACGTAGATGGGAAAAGTAGGAGACCCTGCAGCTTGCAATATAAATTACTTTGCATGGCTTTTGTTTTTAAAAACACACCAGACCTAATTCTAGCCCCAAAAATAAATGCATGAACTATAATATGTGCCAATGGAAATTGTGTGTGTGTATTGGACAGTATAAATGGGTCCTCTGCGAATTTCTCTCTCTTTATAGTTGCCCTCTGATTAAACTTCAAAGGAGAACACGTACTGTGTTTGCTGGAGAGCCACAGCTTTAAATGGTCAATTTTACCTTTTTGTTCTGTGTGTGTTGTTTGTTCTGAAGGAAGGGAATGTGTGGAGAACATGAGAGTTTTGTTTTAGTGTAGGGGTAGAAATCAGTAAATCCAAGTTATGTTCCCAGCTTTGCAACAGACTTCATGTGTGACTTTGCTTAAGTCACTAAACCTCACTTCCTTATCCTCTCTCCATCTCCCCACCACCCCATAAAATAGGGATAAATAATACATCCGTTACATCTTACAGAATACTAACATTTTGCTGTAGAGTTCAGGAATTGGGCCCTATACATCACATTTGCTTTTGTAAGTCTTCATTGAAAAACAGTTTTTATGACTAACTCCAAATTGGAGGTATTTTTCCCATCCCTCACTGACAGTGTTCAGTTTACATTGACATATATTTCTGCAAGGAAAGTGGATAGGCTTTTCTTGTACACATCGGTGCCCATTGCAATTTGTCACCCTCCTTTGACACCAACAGAGCCAATGTGACATTCTTATGTTTCTATTTAAGCTGTTAATAACTTTATAAAGTTAGAATTTAAATAAACTTTATTTTAAGTATTCTACTATTTCTGTTCTTTTGCACGGTTTCTATCATGAGCCAGTGCCAATACACACTCAGGGAAACACATTTGTGTGACTATCTCTCAAGAAGTTTTCAAGAAAAGGACCAAAGCTAGAAGGCAACTGCTGTAGTCATCATCATCTCCTGGGAAAAGGATGGCACATCCATCAGAAATTCCAGAGGGAGTTAAAACTGCATGTTGAAGCTCTGTGCCCTCTGTTATCCCCATCCCAAACAGGGCCGGCTCCAGGTTTTTTGCCACCCCAAGCAATAAACAAATAAATAAATAAATAAAAGCCGGAGTGCCGCCCCCAAAGGGCCAAAATGCCACCCCTTGAAAAGTGCCGCCCCAAGGACATGCTTGGAACGCTGGTGCCTAGAGCCGGCCCTGATCCCAAAGAAAGCTGGGTGAGGGATATGATGCAGACATGGACACGTAGCCAGTAATAAATTCAGTGGGTCTGAATTGTGTTACCTTGGGATAGAGGCAAGTGCAAATTAGTAGCTAGGGGCTGGTTCTCCATGTAGATACCTCAAGATCAGTTGATTTGCACATGGATCTTGGAGCATCAGTGTGATTATAGGTTCTTACCACTCTCACAGGAAGGACTTGGTAGTCTCTAAAGAGCCGCAGATATTTGATTGTAATAAACCAAATATTTATTTTTAGCTAGTGAGCTGAAATGGCATCAGATTTGTTGCAAGAGTTAAGCATTTGAACTGTTTGGAAGAACCAGGGGTTAGGAATTTATCTTTGTCCTTGATCACTTTTGTGGGATAGGTATTCAACATGAAATTTAAAACGTCTTTTTTAGTAGTTCATATCTAATCAGCACTAATTTAATATGTATCTTATTTCATGGGATGTTAATATAAACACAGGTGTATAAGTACAGATTTTAAGAATAAGTACTTCCATGAACAGAAAGATAATATTAAGAAATAAAATATCCAGAAGCAAATGGGTTCTGATCCAGGAAAAACTAGGCTCTGTGGCCTCCAACCAATACAAATTCCTTGGGCTATGCATGTATAATGGCCACTTTGTAATCTGAAGACTATATCCATCCCCTTTCTGCAGCTAAGAAATTAATCATTTCACATAACCTTCTCCCTAAGGATGAATGTTTTCATCCACCCAATGAAAATTAAACTCTTGGAAACAATAGCCCGTGTATAAAGTTAAACTGAAATGCAAACTAAAATGTGGTTTGGAATCCAAGATGAAAAGGAGAATTACAAATATAAAAATGTAATAAAATATTTTTTCTCTCCCTCCTTTTAATTCTGGGAGGCAATGAAAGAACTGAATATTAATTGATTGCAAGGGAAATTTAGGGCATTCCACACCCTGCAGAATGCACTTTGCAAGATCTGGTCTTCTCTCTCTCCACACACAATAAATTAATTATAACTAGAAATGTGGGGGGGGAAACTGATCTTTTTAAATGTACCAGCAGTTCCAAAAACTCAAAAAGGCAGGTCACCTGAAACCAAATTCTTTGGGAATTTTTTGTGACTCAAGAAGTCAGAAAAAGATTTGTTTCAAGTTGAAACAAATGTTTTATTTGGCCTGAAGCTAAATGTTTCATTTCAATTTTGGACATTTTTAACCATTTTTTTTAAAAAAAAGCAATAGAAATTTGGAAACAAAGAGCTAAATCCTCAAGGGAACTTACATTCCTATTGCCAATATTTAGGCACCATTCCCAAAAGTGACGGGGGTGGGGAGAAGAAGAGGTTCCCTAGTTATACCTAATATGGCTGTGGTACTCACCTGGGATGTAGGAGACCAAGGTTTAAATTCTCATTCTGAAGCAAGCACTTGAACCCAGGTCTCTCCCTTCTGAGCAGAGTGCCCTAAGTTATAGGCCTCAATCTCTGCAGCTGAAGCTGTTCCACTTTGTATAGATAATTATCTATTGATTGGAGCAGGGACCAGAACCCGGGTGTTTTCCTGCCAGGTGACTACCGTAATCAGCAGGCTATTGAGTCATTCACACTCTCTGGGCCAATTATTTATACAAAGTGGAACAGCTTCAACAGCAAAGCTTAGGAGAGCAGGAATTCACAACCCAGATCTTCCCTTCCACATCCCAGATGAGTGCCCTAACCACTGGCATATTGGGGACCATCAGCACCTCCTCCTCCTCCATTTTGTGAATGGTGCCTTCTCAAGGCTGATTCCCCACTCTGGCACTTCAAGTGCAGAAGATGGGGGCCCACAAGGATTCTAAAAAAATAATATTGGCCACTCCAGGCTTGTATTAAACTCCCAAGGTTACAGCTTCTCGCTGACCTTGGATGAGTAGATGCTGCCACCACCCAAGTGCAAAAAACAAAACAAAACAAAAAAACCCTTTTGACCCAGGAAGGCGCACTTGGGAATTCCTCCCTGTGGGGGCCCTCAAGCCCTTTCAGCCCCCTCCAAGGAAGAGCTGAGAAAGAAAACAAAGGAAATCAGCTGTTGCCACCAGCTAATTAAACATATGCACAAACCTCTTAGGACACAAAAATCCAATCCTTTGATTAAAAACTTTTGTTTTGTTTTTTTCAAAAAAAAAAATCCTCTAATTAAAATGTATTAGTAAGAAACAGATGCTGATACTTTCCCTGAGCATCTTGCTCCACAAGTTGTCTCACTGACTTCAATTAAGCTACTTGTGGAGTAAGGTGGTACTCATTGAATTAGAAGTCTGTAATGAGTATTTTTCAATAAAATTTCTCCACTAAATTTTACAATCTCATTCCAAACCATGGCCAAAAAAGTCAGCTTTTAGAAGCCATTATGAAATAGCATGTTTTGTACTGAAGCACAAACTACACAGGATTGGGACCCCATTGTGCTAGGATTTGGCAATATAGTTTCTGCCCCAAAGAGCTTAATTTTAAGCACACAAGTAGTCTAACTCAAGTAAAACTGAAGATTCCCACGAACAACTAGTCAGAGAGCATCCTAGATAATACAGCTAATGAATATTAGAAATATGATACATTGAGAGACCCTTCACTTAATTGTTGTAAATTGTACTGGAAACCTTGGGTATACTTGAATGCTTAAAACAGGAAGTTGTCTATTGGAGATTGAAAGGAAAGGGTGAGCTGGGGGAGGTGAAATCCTGGCCTCATTGAAGTCAAAAGCAAAGCTCCCATTGATTTCAATGAAATGGTGTAATAGTTAAAAGGAGGAAGTGGATGAACTAACCTTTTTGGTGTTCCAAGCCGGGAAGTGGCACGGTAGGCACTAAGGGTGTGGACTCCATATTCCCCAAATAAGAAGTGGGTAAACTCTGTTTGCCTACATTAACCCACAACTATACTACAGCTTCAATGGGGTCAGAACTTCACTCTGAATCTTTAGTGCAGCCTAGATATAGATAGATAGATAGATAGATAGATATTGTGTGTGCCTTTATATGCCACAATCATTTCTATTTAATGCACTTTGGAAACATTTTTGTAATGATTTATGGTACATCAGTTCTAGAACTACAACTACAATGTTGTGTATTCCAGAATTCCTCTATCTGCAGTGAATGGTTTGAGATGTTCCCAAACCAGAATTTTACCCTGAAAACAAACATTGACTTCTGGCCTTTATAATTAATCGCTCTTTAAAACTCTGGTAGCAGAAGGCATGCTTAAGAAAATATACTTCTTTCATCTCTGTGTGGCGGTGTTACATAGCTTTTCCTGCAAAGCTGGCAGCTTCTGACTCACTATTATATTTATGAGAAAGACTGAGTAGGCAACTTCTAGCACTGGTTCTCAGCATTATATTTCCTTTTCTACTGAAAATAAGGAAGTGCATTACGTAAGAAAGCAAAAGATGAATAACTTATTGCCCTTTCAGCTAGTGTGGATATTTACAAATCTACATCCTTGCTGACACAGTAAAAAAAAAAATACAAACTCGTCAGGACTGGTAATTTTACTGGATTAGCTATCCCAAGGCTTTTGGTTGATCTACGCAGAGTAGAATTGTGGTTATGAACAGCTTTCTTCCATATGCAGAGAGATAAAATTCACAGTGAGACTTATACTTCAGTTCATGGGAGCCAATCCATTATTAACAAAAGTGTGGTGTAAGTAGCTATATAATTGAAAAGACATTTTGTTTTCTGTGGACTGCCTTTTTAAATATGAAGGATTCCCTACACCACTCCTTTGCTGCAGAGACAATTGCCATTTTTGTTTCAGCTCATTTGTAGAATGTTATAGACAGTCACTGTGTTTTCCTTCTGCTTTTCTACACACTTTACATTTGTTCTTTCTTTGTCATTCTTTCAGTGTTTAAATCTCTTATGTTATTTGTTGTTTTGATACATGCTTCCAAGAGCTGGGACTAAATTTGGAATAATCTTAGCTTTCCCAAAAAAAAAAGTTTCCTCGCCTTTATAGTTAAAGAGAAATGCTGAACAACATGAATCCCAATGTTTCAAACAACAGAAGACAAAACAAAAGGCCCAAAGATTTCACTTTTTTAAAATATCATTTTTAAGCCAGTCTCATGATTTTTGGAACCTGGATCATATCAGAACACTTGGGGCTGGTCATGCTGATCTCTAATATCAGATAGTGCAAAATATATATGGTAGTTAACTTTTCTTCATGGAGAATCTGAGAAATAAAAACTTTACTGTAAAATGAAGGTAGCATTCTAGTAGGTAAAGCATAGCACCAGATATCCAAAATCCTGATTTTCATTCCCAGTTCTGCCACTGACTCTCTGTAAGCTTGAGAAAACAACAAACTGTCTACATGCAAGTGACTCATCTATACCCTGGGTATAATATTTTTTCCTACTGCCCACATGAATATTGTGAGCCTTAAGTAATGTTTATAAAGCTAGTCACTGTGAGATCTTCAGATGCTACATGAGTGTATTTTATTTTGGGTATTGTTGGAAAGCCTGCAAAGGAGAAAAAATGAGAGATGTCAGCACCAATAATTGTTTATTTCAACAATATATTTTTCAGTTAGAGGACTGAAATTCCCATGTGTAGTTATTTTTATAGACTTTTGATTAGAATGTAACTTTCAACTGCACATGCATTGAGTTGCACACAACACTCAACTTACCCCTTTTACTAAAACAAAATAGAGAATACTGGATTAAAAAAAAAAAATCAGGCTCTTTCCCTTTAGCCTTGGGAGTGCTCAATGATTTATGAGCAAACTCAAATGCCAAGCAAACCACCTTTCCAAGTAGCAACAATGTATGAGTTTTTCTGACTAGCTTCATACTAATGAAATCTTGATAACTGTATATTTGGAATGCAATAATAATCTAGAATTACCTGAAATAACTATAATCACTGATAACTCTTCTTATAACACACAAAAGTTACCAATAGTGTCCCAAATTTTACACACCTACACCCCCTTGTAATAACTGTTGCAGCTAATGCCTATCTTTGCGGTTCCAGAATCCAGCAAGAAAATTGTTAAACTTGCTCTTCCTGAGTTCACAGACCATATTAACAACAACTAGAGACGGGCCAAAGCCACAAAATTTAGATCAGGATTTCAATTCACCAGAAACCCAAAGTTATTGAGGTCATTATAGAGATAGTGGTTACTCATAAAATGGAAACCCAGGTCTGGATTCAAAACAAACATCTCCACCCCTTTTAATGTTAGGGTGTGTTCAGATCCAGAGCTATGTCTGAAATCCATCTCTCATAATATTGCAAATTCTTTAGATCACTACCATTCACAGTCCAATTAAGGGCTAATCCAATTTCCATTAAAGTCAATGGAAAGACTCCTATTAAATTCAATAGGAAATGGATTAGGCCCCCATTTGATAGTGTTATCTAGGCTCAGTCCTTAAGCAAAATTCTCATGTTTCCATTTTTAACAGTATAATCTACCAAAAGCACATAGTCCATTTAAGAAGTCCGGTGTTCCCAATCCAATGCACACATCAGCCAATGCACACTAAGATACAGAATATGTTTAAATAAAACCCCGTTTTTATTCATGCATTCCAGAAGAATATTAAGGGTTTTAGTTTATATTTCTGATGCAAGTGCCTAGCACAAATTTTCTGTCATCCAACTCACTAGAAACACTATGCACTGCAAAAAAAAAGCAAACATCAACATTTTAAAAAGGCTCTGAAAGAAATAATTGTTCATTACAAGCTGTCCTTGTACAAATTGTTTTACTATTAAAAATAGAACAAATTTTTTCCCTTTCAAAAACTTTCAATGACCTGGAACCTTATTTTCTTCTTATTTACACCGGTTATTCCAGTGGAGTTGCTTCTGTGTACACTTAGGCCATGTCTACAATTACAAGCTTACAGCTATGTGTGCGGGAGAGCATCTCCCACCAACATAGCACTGTGCACATAAGCACTTATGCTGGCAAAACTTGTTGCTCGGGGGAGGAGGGGGTTTCCACTCCCCTCAGCAACAAAAGTGAAATCAGAATCTCATACGGAGTATTCCAAAACAAACAACTGACATGTTTAATTCACCATCTACTTCACAGGCAAAACCAGCATATGATCAAGGTAGTAACACATAGTAGTCACCTCATTGGATCATGCAGATTATATTAATTTTTGTTCATATCTGCATTCCAGTGTGTTACATGGTCATATTTTTATCTTCATGAACACAAATGGTTCCATTCAAGAATTGTATTAGGTAGGCTGCAAGTAGGATCATCTTATTTATAGCAAAGGATAGAGACTGCCCTTTGTTCATAGTGTAACACTGATTACTACCTTCCTTGATTGACATTAAATTCAGGATGCCTTACTTAAAATATATATATATATATATATATAAAATATGGGTAATTAAATTTGTATTTATTTCAGTCAGAATCTGCTATACAAAATATCAGATCAAGAACACGTCGAACAATATTAACACTGAACACAGGTATCTACAGGAGAAATATTATACGTGGTCATTATTAGGGAAACAATTTGGTCATGGAGGTCATGGATATTGTGATTTTAACAGATATCTGTGACTTCTTTGGCTTCAGCTTCAGCCCTATTTGGGCTCCAGCTATCAGTCCCGAGCAATGGGACTCCAGCTTCAGCCCCATTTTGACCATATCCCAATTTTCTACATTTTCTCCATGACTGTTCTGTGATTTTGCTTCATTTTACAGTGAAAAATCATATCCGTAGTCATTATACATGGTCAAAGAATGAATGAACTAAGAGCCTAATTCTGATCTTGGATACAATGCATGAGCATGCATATATGTACCTATAACCAGTAAACTCAGCTATCACACATGCACTTCAGTGTCTATATATGGTGATGCATGCCCAAGGCTGGCCTTAGGGTTTTTAGTACACCATGTAAAGCCAAAGATTAGCAACATTTCAGCAGAGATTTTCAGACAAAATTAAACTATTAAGAATTCACTTCACTACAAAAACACCATAGAAACTGGAGCCAAAAGAGACCTGTTTGGTCATTTTATCCATCCCCTGCCAGACAACCATTCTCCATGCAGTACCATTTCTATCTTTTCATTTTGGAGATCATTGAACAATAGGCCACTATTAGGACTTTTAAAAAAAAAATACTGCATTTAATTTTTCCCCTCAGTTTCTGTGACAGGATCTCTGGGGTACAATGTGGAACTGTAGGACCACTGTGCCCCCTTAACTCTCCAGGCTGGGCTGTCTCATACAGTATTATGCCAGCAGCCAACCTCCAGGTATGGTGATCACTCAGCCATCAGCATGTGGAGCCCCACATCGAGCTAAATTGCTGGAAGGCTCTCTAAGCCACTCATGAATTATTCAGTGAGGCACCAGCCAATCACTCCACCCTCAGCCTTACACCCCAGAAATATACCATCTTACACTGCTCAGACTCCCTTGGACAATACAAGCTCATTAAATTTGTTCGCCAGTCCTACAAAGGGGAGTGGGCATGCAACAGCCTTTGTTAACCTGAGCTGAGATTCCCCAAGCACTTCAACCAAAAACCCACTGTTTTAGATAAAGTATAAAGCAGATTTATTAACTACAGAAAGATAGATTTTAATTGATTAGAAGTAGCAGGCATAGTTTGTTACATAAGAAATAAAAATAAATACATTTGCAGTCTAAATGCTACACACTAAGCCAGATTTTAATCAAGCAGTGTCTCACCCTAATAGATGCTACAGGCAGCTCACAGTTCTTAATACACAGGCTGTACTGGTCCCAGGCTAAGGAGGCAATCTCCCAAGTTCAAAGTCTTTGGCCTTGTCTAGACTACAGGGAAAAGCCAATCTAAGATACGAAATTTAAGTTACGTTAATAGAATAATTCAAGTCGACGTAGCTTAGAGCTACTTATCGCAGGGTCCACACTACGCTGTGCTGATGGGAGATGCTCTCCCGTCAACTCCCCTTACTCTTCGCATTCCAGTGGAGTACAGGAGTCGACGGGAGAGCAATCCACGGTCGATTTAGCGGGTCTTCACTAGACTCGTTCGATGCGTGGCGATCAATGCATCGACGGTCAATGTATTGATTGCCACGTGTCGATCCCCCAGTAAGTGTTCAGAGGGGAGAGGCCAAACGATGTCACTGTCCCTCTGTTATACTTTCTTCCAGCTGCTAGGAAGATCCTTGCTGTGGGGATTAGGTAGCTCCATTGCATACGTGCTCTCTTTGAGGAGTTCTCTGGGAGAGTGGAATCTTCTTGATGGGCCATCAACGCCTATCTGGCCTGTGATAAATGTTCCTTTTTTGCCACTAAAAGGCTGGCTGTGGGTGTCACCCCAACCTCACAATATATTTCAGTAACACACATATAGCAAAACTTCAGATACAATGATAATATATACAATTCAACAGGATATTAAATGTTCAACAGATCAAGACTTCTTAAATGGTACCTTACAAGGCATGCACTGAACAAAACATATCAGAGTGGTGAATACGGGGGTCTAGAGTGCTTTGATATACAAAGTGTCACAGTTTCATTCCAATACTTCTAGCTACACTGCCTTATGGTCACTAAGGAATGCCACTCATTTGTATTCTGAAGATTAGTGTTTGCAATGCATTTTAAAGGTTAGAAGCTCTATAGAAGTTTTAAGTACAATATTCCTGCTTCTGCTGTGGTATACTTGTAGAAGTACCATATTCTGCTTTAAGGGACAAATCGTCCTGTTGCACCTTATAGACTAACAGACTTTCGAAGCATAAACTTTCATGGGTGAATACTCACTTCGTCAGATGCAGGTAGAGGAAATTTCCAGAGGCAGGTATAAATATGCAGGCAAGAACCAGTCTAGAGATAATGAGGTTAGTTCAATCAGGGAGGATGAGGCCCTCTTCTAGCAGTTGAGGTGTGAACACCAAGGGAGGAGAAATTACTTTTGTAGTTGGCTAGCCATTCACAGTCTTTGTTTTAAATTTTTTTTATTTAAATTTGTTTGATTTAAAGGTAGCCATCCTGCAACAAAAAAACTTCAGGACCAGACTTCAGAGAGAAACTGCTGAGCTTCAGTTCATTTGCAAATTTGACACCATCAGCTCAGGATTAAACAAAGACTGTGAAAAATCCATTGCTATCTACATACTGCACAGACCACAGTGAGAGATTATGCCATCAAAGAAACTGAAGAACCACCAGATCAGCATCCTATACAGCAAACAGGAAAACATCAAAAAAGAGCTCTCCAACCCGGAGACTTTCATAAATAACCAACCTTCCACACAAACGGACTTTACTAAAATAAGACAGGAGCTATACATTATACACTTCACCTCTCTACAAAGGAAAAAGGACCATAAGCTGTCTAAAATTCTACCTGCCACATGGGGCCACAACAGTGGTACCCCTAACTCACCCAACGATATAGTCAATTTATCCAGCTACACACTCCACTTGGCAGAAGAGTCTGTCCTATCTCGGGGACTCTCTTTTTGCCCCACCACCCCCACGAACATGATACAGTTCTGAGGTGATCTGGAAGCCTACTTTCACCATCTCTGACTCAAAGAATACTTTCAAGATTACACTGAACAGTGCATTGATAAACAGATACCCTCCCACCAACAGCACAAGAAGAAGAACTCCCCATGGACTCCTCCTGAGGGTCGAAATGACAGTCTGGACCTATACATAGAATGCTTCCGCCAACGTGCACAGGCAGAAATTGTGGAAAAACAACATCACTTGCCTCATAACCTAAGTCGTGCAGAACTCAATGCCATCCACAGCCTCAGAAACAACCCTGACATTATAATCAAAAAGGCTGATAAAGGAAGTGCTGTTGTCATCATGAACAGGTCTGACACCAAAAGGAGGCTGCCATACAACTCTCCAACACCAAATTCTACTGGCCACTTTCCTCAGATCCCACGGAGGAATACACTAAGAAACTGCACCATCTACTCCGGATACTCCCTATAGTAACACATGAACAAATCAACATACCCTAGAGCCCTGACTGGGGTTATTTTACCTACTACCCAAGATCCACAAACCTGGAAATCCTGGACGCCCCATCATCTCTGGAATTGGCACTCTCACTGAAGGACTGTCCGGATATGTGGAGACTCTACTCAGACCCAACGCCACCAGCACTCCCAGCTATCTCCATGACACCACTGACTTCCTGAGAAAACTACAATGCATCGGTGATCTTCCAGAAAACACCATCCTAGCCACCATGGATGTGGAGGCAGGGCAGCTTTAGCAAGAGCGGGGCCCAATTCCTGGGGGCGTGGCTTGCCGCAAGCCACGCCCCCAGGAATCGGGCTGAGCTCCGGCCGGAGCTCCAGCTGGGGTCGTGGGGCTTGGGTCTGGCCCGGAGCCGCTCAGCTGGGGCCGGGCTGGAGCTGAGCCGAGGGGCCGGGCCTGAGCCGAGCCAAGCCGCGGGGGCCGGGCCCGGCCTGAGCCGCGGGGGCCAGGCCGGAGCCAAGCTAAGCAGGCCAAGCCGGTGCGCTCGGCCAGAACCGGGGCCGGAGCTGCTGGGGCCGGAGGTGCTCGGCCGGGGCCGGACTGGGCCGCTCCTCCCCGGAGCGCTTCTCACGTCCCCCTCCCACACCCCTGACTCAGCTTACCAGGTGCTGCCTGCCCGCCCCTGCTTCTTTTCAGACTTCCCGCAAACCTCTGATTCGTGGGAAGCAGGGGCGGGGGGAGGAGCAGGGGGCGGAGCGTGCAGGTGAGGGGAGGAGGGGGAAGTGAGCTGGGGGCGGGGTGGAGAGCTGTGGCGCGGGGCTCTCTTAGCGCGGGGCCCAATTCAGCCGAATCGGCTGAATCGGCCTAAAGCCGGCCCTGTGTGGAGGCTCTCTACACAAACATCCCACACACAGATGGAATACAAGCTGTCAGGAACACTATCCCTGATGATGCCACACTACAACTGGTTGCTGAGCTCTGTGACTTTATCCTCACACACAATTATTTCAAATTTAGTGACAATATATACCTCCAGACCAATGGCACCACTATGGGCACCTGCATGTCCCAATATACCAACATTTTTATGGCTGACCTGGAACAACACTTCCTCAGCTCTCGTCCACTCATATCCCTTCTCTACCTACACTACATTGATGACATCGTCATCATCTGGACCCAGCGGAAAGAGACTCTGGAAGAATTCCACCACGATTGCAACAGCTTCCACCCCAACATCAACCTCAGCCTGGACCAATGTACACGGGAGGTCTACTTCCTAGACACCATGGTACAAATAAATGACCGTCACATTAACACCTCCCTATACAGAAAACCCACTGACTGCTTATGCCTACTTTCATGCCTCCAGCTTCCATCTCGGACACACCACACAATCCATCGTCTACAGCCAAGCCCTGAGGTACAATCGAATTTGCTCCAAATCCTCAGACAGAGACCAACACCTACAAGATCTTCACCAAGCATTCTCAAAACTACGATACCCACATGAGGAAATAAGGAAACAAATCAACAGAGACAGAAGTGTACCCAGAAGCCTCCTGCTGCAAGACAAGCCCAAGAAAGAAACCAACAGAACTCCACTGGCCATCACCTACAGTCCTCAGCTATAACCTCTCCAACGCATCATCAGTGATCTACAACCCATCCTGGACAACGATCCCTCGCTTTCACAGGCCTTGGGAGGGAGGCCAGTCCTCGCCCACAGACAACCCGCCAACCTTAAGCATATTCTCACCAGCAACCACACACCGCACCATAGTAACTCTAACTCAGGAACCAATCCATGCAACAAACCTTGATGCCAATTCTGCCCACATATCTACACCAACAATACCATCACAGGACCTAACCAGATCAGCCACAACATCACCAGTTCAGCTGGAGAGCTGGCTGTATTTTAAAGAATCCTTATTGCAGTTGCAGGAACAAACCATCCCAATGTGTAGAAAGAATAGTAAATATGGCAGGCGACCAGCTTGGCATAACAGTGAAATCCTTGCTGACCTTAAAAGCAAAAAAGAAGCTTACAAGAAGTGAAAGATTGACAAATGACCAGGGAGGAGTATAAAAATATCGCTCAGGCATGCAAGAGTGAAATCAGGAAGGCCAAATCGCACTTGGAGTTGCAGCTAGCAAGAGATGTTAAGAGTAACGAGAAGGGTTTCTTCAGGTATGTTAGCAACAAGAAGAAAGTCAAGGAAAGTGTGGGCCCCTTACTGAATGAGGGAGGCAACCTAGTGACAGAGGATGTGGAAAAAGCTAATGTACTCAATGCTTTTTTTGCCTCCGTCTTCATGAACAAGGTCAGCTCCCAGACTGCTGGACTGGGCAGCACAGTATGGGGAGGAGGTGATCAGCCATCAGTCGAGAAGGAAATGGTTTGGGACTATTTAGAAAAACTGGATGAGCACAAATCCATGGGGCCGAATGCGCTGCATCCGAGGGTGCTAAAGGAGTTGGCGGATGTGATTGCGGAGCCATTGGCCATCATCTTTGAAAACTCATGGCGATCGGGGGAGGTCCCGGATCACTGGAAAAAGGCTAATGTAGTGCCCATCTTTAAAAAAGAGAAGAAGGAGGATCCGGGGAACTACAGGCCAGTCAGCCTCACCTCAGTCCCTGGAAAAATCATGGAGCAGGTCCTCAAGGAATCAATTCTGAAACACTTAGAGGAGAGGAAAGTGATCAGGAACAGTCAGCATGGATTCACCAAGGGGAAGTCGTGCCTGACTAACCTAATTGCCTTCTATCATGAGATAACTGGCTCTGTGGATGAGGGGAAAGCAGTGGATGTGTTATTCCTCGACTTTAGCAAAGCTTTTGATACGGTCTCCCACAGTATTCTTGCCACCAAGTTAAAGAAGTATGGGCTGGATGAATGGACTGTAAAGTGGATAGAAAGCTGGCTAGATCATCAGGCTCAATGGGTAGTGATCAATGGCTCCATGTCTAGTTGGCAGCCAATTTCAAGCGGAGTGCCCCAAGGGTCGGTCCTGGGGCCAGTTTTGTTTAATATCTTTATTAATGATCTGGAGGATGGTGTGGACTGCACTCTCAGCAAGTTTGCAGATGACACTAAACAGGGAGGCGTGGTAGATACGCTGGAGGGTAGGGATCAGATACAGAGGGACCTAGATAAATTAGAGGATTGGGCCAAAAAAAACCTGATGAGGTTCAACAAGGACAAGTGCAGAGTCCTGCACTTAGGACGGAAGAATCCTATGCACTGCTACAGACTAGGGACCGAATGGCTAGATAGTAGTTCTGCAGAAAAGCACCTAGGGGTCACAGTGGACGAGAAGCTGGATATGAGTCAACAGTGTGCTCTTGTTGCCAAGAAGGCTAACGGCATTTTGCGCTGTATAAGTAGGGGCATTGCCAGCAGATCGAGGAACGTGATCATTCCCTTTTATTCGACATTGGTGAGGCCTCATCTGAAGTACTGTGTCCAGTTTTGGGTCCCACACTACAAGAAGGATGTGGAAATATTGGAAAGAGTTCAGCGGAGGGCAACAAAAATGATTAGGGGTCTGGAGCACATGACTTATGAGGAGAGGCTGAGGGAACTGGGACTGTTTAGTCTCCAGAAGAGAAGAATGAGGAGGGATTTGATAGCTGCTTTCAACTACCTGAAGTGGGGTTCCAAAGAGGATGGAGCTCAGCTGTTCTCAGTGGTGGCAGATGACAGAACAAGGAGCAATGGTCTCAAGTTGCAGTGGGGGAGGTCTAGGTTGGATATTAGGAAACACTATTTTACTAGGAGGGTGGTGAAGCACTGGAATGTTGCCTAGGGAAGTGGTGGAATCTCCTTCCTTGGAGGTTTTTTAGGCCCGGCTTGACAAAGCCCTAGCTGGGATGATTTAGTTGGGAATTGGTCCTGCTTTGAGCAGGGGGTTGGACTAGATGACCTCCTGAGGTCCCTTCCAACCCTGATATTCCATGAGTCACCTGCACATCCACCAATGTAATATACGCCATCATGTGCCAGCAATGCCCCTCTGCTATGTACATCGACCAAACTGGACAGTCCCTACGTAAAAGGATAAATGGACACAAGTCAGATATTAGGAATGGCAATATACAAAAACCTGTAGGAGAATACTTCAATCTCCCTGGACACACAATAGCAGATTTAAAGGTAGCCATCCTGCAGCAAAAAAACTTCAGGACCAGACTTCAAAGAGAAACTGCTGAGCTTCAGTTCATTTGCAAATTTGACACCATCAGCTCAGGATTAAACAAAGACTGTAAATGGCTAGCCAACTACAAAAGCAGTTTCTCCTCCTCTGGTGTTCATACCTCAACTGCTAGAAGAGGGCCTCATCCTCCCTGATTAAACTAACCTCGTTATCTCTAGACTGATTCTTGCCTGCATATTTATACCTGCCTCTGGAAATTTCCACTACATGCATCTGATGAAGTGAGTATTCACCCATGAAAGTTTATGCTCCAAAATGTCTCTTAGTCTATAAGGTACCACGGGACTCTTTGTCGCTTTTTACAGATTCAGACTAACACGGCTACTCCTCTGATATTCTGCTTTATTTGTCATTTAGCCAAGTTCTTTAATCCTCAGCCTTTAGTCTGAAAAACCAGCCCTTGGATTTTGTTTTTACACACCTCTAAAATTTCCTTAGTTTTGTTGACATCTACCTGCCATTATGGAGCTCAGAACTGAATACAATATTCTAGGTGCAATCAGACCTTGAGTCACATAGAAAGGGACTGTCATTTCACTGCTCCATGACACTGTACTTGCATAAGCAGTCTAAATACAACATGGCTTTTCTTATCACATTGCAAGCTCATATCTAATATGCAGTCTAATACGCTTTTTTTTTTTTTAAAGCATTACTGCTTTGCAATTTCTTCCTTCCACTGACTGTTAATTTGCATTTTTCCCAAGTTGAATCCCAGGGTACTATTTTATATACAAGTTGTTAACAATTCTAGGTCCCTTTGTATTACTCCTCTGTGCTCCAGTGGTGTTGCCAATAAAAGCATTAGACTTTCTTATTGCCTTGGTAAGATCAAATACCATTAACTTCGCTGACATGCAAGCCTTGGAAACGAGAGACCATAAACCTTGGTCAGTGTGATTATGAATAGACTTTTAGGCAGTGCCAGTGCATGAGCTATTTAAGCCTTCTTCTTAATGAGGCTTTTCCGTCTTTAACGTCTACAATTTTCTGATTTCTCAAAGTATGATTTTTTGGAGAACTTTGAAATAGTGTACTATATCGCTACAGTATTGATGATCCAGTGCCATTATGAACAGCAAGTTCAAATAAGTGTTAAGATGATAACTGAACTTCCAGAGTACATGGTTTCACAGTTGGGTACAGTGTTATGATGGAATAATCAGTCAGTGGCGTGAGACAACAAACAGGGATTGGTTGCTGCAACACTGAATGATATTAGTTTCAAGTAAGTTCTAAGAAAAATGGTAAAGTAGAAACTAGCTTCAGGGTGCATTCTGTAGACAAAAGGAGCAAACCAGCTCTGAGTTACCTGGAGGAAGCAATACTGGTGATGGTATTCTTCTCAAGCTGAGGGTGTCTGCAGTGTTAGCTACTGCCTGAGAGGCTCTATTTTGAAACAAATGGAGGAAGCTGATTAGTCAGAGCCTACCATGGGAGAAGCTTACATGCTATAAAACATGCTACTGCAGTCTTGAAAGATTCAAAGTTGTAACATGCTTCTACATAGCCCAGATTCTCAAGCTGAATGAAAGTCAGTTTAGCTTAGCAGAAGCTGGCTGAAGAGATTTTCTTTAGTCTGGACAAAGGCTTGTTCTAATGCTGAAGGTTGTTTGCTTTAGCTAGGAGCTATACTATTGTGAAGTTGCTATGAGATTTTGTTTTGTTTTTTCAGTTCCAATAGGACCTAACCGTGACACTGCACCCCATATTCTTCACAGTAATATTATGATATAATGATAAAATTATAATGCATTTTGTACAAGTCAAGTCATGTAAGGTGTCATTGAAAAGGTTATGATTTGCTGAATATGATTATCCTATTTGCATGCATGTATCATTTTTGTATCTGAAGTTATGAATATTGACTATGTATCTGTATTTCAAATGTAGTTACACCTGGGTAAGGCCCACTAGACAAGATGCTTTCAGTCTAGATAGCTGGTTGGGAAGGGCTTATTCAGGGCAATGAGCCATTAGAGAGAAGCTTATTTCCCACCTGATGAGCCTCTCTGAACATGCTAAACAACCTGTGAGTGATGACTGCTATGATTCTACAAGGACATGTGACCAGGCCACATGATGCTGGACTCCATCTTGAGGTGTCAGTATTTTTCCCACACAGACTGGTCTGGGAACAAAGGGTCCCCGCCCTATGCAAAAGCTATATAAGGCAGGGAGTGAAATCATCTAGGGTTCTTCACTCCCTGCACAAGAAGACTCCTGAAAACACCTGAGGACCAAAGACTGAACTGGGGGAAGTGCTGGACCCAGGTTAAAGGGATTCCTAGCCTGTGTATGAAATACCTGGTGATTCCAAGCAAGTGAAGCTTGCTCCTTAAATATCTTCAGCCTGCTTATATCATTTCTCGGGGTGAGAATCTGTTTATTCATATCCAATCTATTTAGTATATTAAGCTCAGTTGGCATGTTTTTATTTGCTAAGTAATGTGCTTTGATCTGTTTGCTATCATTTATAATCACTTAAAAAAATCTCTCTTTTTAGTTAATAAACTTGGTTTTGTTTTAATCTAAACCAGGGAGCTTTAACTGGAGTGCTTGGGGAAAATCTCTGCTTAGGTACCAAAAATGTCCATTGTTCTCATTACATGGAGGGAGAGGCGGACCAGGTATTAAACCCATATACTGGCCAGATTTGACCAGAGTAGGAGGGTACTGCTCTGGGGTCCCAGGCTGGAAAGGTGGTGGTTAGAGAACCTGTGTTTAACTGCAGCTGGGTGTGTCCCTACCTGTATGAATGTGTAGGCTGGTGGGCTTTGCAGCTTGTCACAGCAGTACAGTGTGAGAGGGAACCCAGGCTGGTGAGTCCAGGGGCTCAGTGGTACCCCAGTTCTAGGTAGCACCCTGGGGGAACCCATCACACTAACATTTTAAAATCTACATCTATATTTTAAATGCTCTTTGGTCTTTTTTGGCTTCTTTGTCCTTCAGCCCAAAATTCACACATCACACTGTCAGATGCCAACTTTTTCATTTTTATTTCATCTTGTTTGAAGCTGGGTTTCATCATTGGGCTTGCAGTGGTCAATATAGTATAGAGTAGGGAAGAATAATTCACTCTAGTGAAAGAATTACTGAATGACATTGTAAAGCCTGTGTTATGCAAGAGTTCAGACAAGATAATCCTAGTAGGTCCTTCTGGCCTTAAAAATTATTAACTTCTGCTATCTTATTACAATCTCTACTTCATTTTGGTCCATTGTTGGTTCCAGGTCCAAATGGGTAAAATTGTTTAAGAATAATTTTCATAGCCGTGGGTTTTGGTTTGTTTGTTCAATTGGTTGGGAAAGAGAGTGGGCTCCTCTTTCATATACTCTGAAAAACTAAATTGTTATGAACTACTGTTACTAGCCTAGCAAGCAGCAGTATTAACTGAATTTCAACTCCAGCCTCCTATTCCCCCTAAAAAAGTACCCACAGGCAGATTTATACTCCCGAGATTTAAATAATGTAGGTCAAATAACTATGGAGAAGTTGCTTCAATCATGAAAAGGTCAGTCATGGGGGCAATGGTACTTACCTTTATCAAGTGTTTGAGATCATTGAATGAAAATTATAAGAGTTCAGTGTATTAGTATTATGGGTAGATGGAACAAACAAAGAATAATATTGACAAACTCAAAAATTATTTGTTGTAACAAAGTTCTTATTTTGAAAGAAAATTTCTTATGAGCAGAAAGAACATGGGGTAATTTATTATTATTTGCAGTGAGTTACCCAAAGGTACCAAGACCTGTGCTTTCCTTCTTCACAGGCATTTCTGCCAAAAATATTAAGGTGAAAAGAGAGGGGGCCACTGCTTTATGGTCAGCAGATAAATACTGATCCCACCTCCGCAGACTCTCTGTATTTGTCTACAACAATAGATTCTTCATGCATTTGCTAATCTTTAAAAGCCCTTTTACTAGAGCTACGTTGTCAAGGCTGCTTCCCCACTCTGAACTTTAGGGTACAAATGTGGGGGCCTGCATGAAAACTTCTAAGCTTAACTACCAGTTTAGATCTGGTCCGCTGCCACCATTCCCAAGTGGATTCCCTTCCCTGGGAAGCCTTCAGAAACTCTTCACCAATTCCCTGGTGAATACAGATCCAAACCCCTTGGATCTTAAAGCAGGGAGAAATGAACCATCCCCCCTCCTTCCTTCCATCAACGCCTGGTGAATACAGATCCAAACCCCTTGGATCTTAAAGCAGGGAGAAATGAACCATCCCCCCTCCTTCCTTCCATCAACTCCTGGTGAATACAGTTCCAACCCCCTTGGATCTTAAAACAAGGAAAAAATCAATCAGGTTCTTAAAAAGAAGACTTTTAATTAAAGAAAAAAGATAAAAATCATCTCTGTAAAATCAGTATGGAAAATAACTTTACAGGGTAATCAAACTTAAAGAGCCCAGAGGACCCCCCCTCTAGCCTCAGGTTCAAAGTACAGCAAACAGAGAAACACTCTAGTAAAAGGTACATTTACAAGTTGAAAAAACAAAGTAAAACTAACACGCCTTGCCTGGCTGTTTACTTACAAGTCTGAAATATGAGAGACTTGTTTAGAAAGATGTGGAGAACCTGGATTGATGTCTGGTCCCTCTCAGTCCCAAGAGCGAACGACCTCCCAAACAAAGAGCACAAACACAAGCCTTCCCCGACCCCCCCCCCCCAAGATTTGAAAGTATCTTGTCCCCTTATTGGTCCTTTGGGTCAGATGCCAGCCAGGTTACCTGAGCTTCTTAACCCTTTACAGGGAAAAGGATTTTGGAGTCTCTGGCCAGGAGGGATTTTATAGTACTGTACACAGGACAGCTGTTACCCTTCCCTTTATAGTTATGACATATGTAAACACTACACAAAGAACATTTGAATAAAAACATGAATTCACTCAGTATTTATGACTCTTCTTTTCATTCATTGTTTCCCATGAATGCAGTGACTTTGTTTACAATAATATTCAAAGAAAGAAGAAGTTTTGTTCATGTGTTTGCACTGGTCCCATTAATAATTCCAGTTTGAAATCTCCAATTTACTAACATTTCATTTATCTAATCCAGGAAGCAAAGTAACACAAAGTGACCTAGCTGGCAAATCACACAATAATAATCTAATACAAAATTTAAAAAATTGTTTAAAAAGTCAATTATGTAACAAATTCTTGCTAAGCAAGGTAAATTTGAATTTATGTACTTATGTCCTGGCTTTTTAGTGCATGGGTTTTATAAGAGGCATATCCAATAAATATATCGTCACTTAATAACCTTAACTTGTTTGTATAATGATGTTTGTTTTTGAAGTTGTCCAGAGTGGCTGGAGATGTTTTGCACTAACCCCTTTTTTGTGTTATAGTTTTTAAAATTTAAGTGAGGTAACCAAGTCAACAGATTAATAAATTAAAGGAATGAGTACCAAAGTAATGGCCACTGTGGAGCCATGTCTCATTCAGTGCACTCCTTACAAGATGTGTACATTCACTATGGCTAAGTTAGTGACGCATGCATAGCTTTTATCTAACATATAACCCTCCACCCACCATGATATAGGAGCATCTCCCCCATCTTTTGATGTATTCTTCCCCTCACAGCACCCCCGAGAGGTAGGGGAGTGTTATTATCATCCCTATTTTATTAATCTTAAGGGGGTCATCAAACAGAAACAAAGTGATTTACCTAAGGTCACGCAGGAAGTCTGAGGCAGAGCAGGGAGTTAACTCCAAGTCTCTTGCGTCCTAGGCTACTGCTCTAACCATTTGGACCATCCTCTCTTTAATTTTAAGAGTAAAACGTGGTTAAAAGTGCCAAGCTTGGGGCAGGAAAATGGGAGCGTTCTGTTGCTGTACAGATCTAGAGAATGACCATCAGGTACCAACCACCATCTGATGAAGTGCAACTCCTGCCTAAACAAAGGGGCAACCAATGGCTCATTTTAGTTACATTACATTCTTTCTTTAGTAATTGATTTATTTTACAGTTGAAATGCTTGCTTTGTCACGCATTTTATCCAGGAATCTGAAGGTTTCCATCTGATTTATGAGTACTTGTCTATCTACTCCTCTTTGTGTTTCTCCTCACTTAATGATTCACCTCTGGGAACCAAACATTAGATCATAAAATAAGTTTGAAATATTAAAGAATCTCAATGTAAGGATTCCATTTCCAGGCTGCAGTTCTTCTAAATACTTTGCTAAATCTTTAACCTCATAAAAATGTTCATCGTTCAAAAATCTAAGTTTACGCAAGATTGACAATAGTTGGTTTACAGTAAATCTGTTTCTATGCTAGTAAATTAAAATGACTCACTCTCCACAATAAGCTTGTTCCCAGGAATATTTGATTCTTTTGATTAAGCAACTCGTTATGACTGTATAACATTCATGTTTAATTATACTATACCCTAGCAAGCTTTGTAAATGTCACCAGGAAAATGGACATGTAGCAATCTGATAGTCTGAGGACTGATGCTCAAACTCCGATAAGCAGTGGAAATTAAACAAGTCACAGTTTAAGACTTGGTCACATTTCCATGATACAATTAGAACTAAGAAGTAGTATGCATGCATTCATGGACAGATAGTTTAGGTGGGAAGAGATAGATATGGGGGAAAAGTGAGCATTCAGCTCCGAAAGGCCAAGCTCAGTTTCTGATTAATAAGAACTTGGGTTTTACTCATTCACTGATAAAACTGTCTTGCTCAAGGGGTGAAGGGTTCTTTAATATAACTCAAGCACCATGAAAATGGGATAAAATACAACCCCTTAATTATTGTCAGGTTCTTACAATAGTCAAGTTTCTACAGCTGTCACATTCACCATTCAAAACAGCAAACAGCCAAGTAGGCTATCCAGAGGAACAAAAGTAATCATCACATCCTTCACTAAGGATCTGAAAGGCTCCCATTAACTTCAATGGCCATTAAAATTAGACCTTATCCCTCTTGTGCTTCCACTGTGTGTACATCCCCTATTGACTACTAAAATTCCTTAGAAAATGTTGATGGTAAGTCTGTTTGAGATACAAAAATTTGTATCACTGATCACGGTAATCTTGTTTTCAGCAATATTTAAATAATAATCTTGTTTCAAATGTACATCATTCATGTTTAAATCACTATATCACAAGATTAATAATCTATATCACAGGAAACAGAACAAGGATTTGAAGACTTGTTGGAATGGTGGTACTATCCAACCTGTTACTAGTAGTTCTTGCCTGGGAGGGCAACACCAGGTCCTTCAGCATCTTTCCTGGTCCTTTCAAATCTGTAAGGCTGCATTTCAGAAGAGGACACTACTGTGATGAAATTGGTGGTTTGCTGGCATTGTGATGTGCTTCCCAGTACTGGCTAGTGCCTTCTAGAGACCATAGTTTCAGGAACAACTTCACAGTCAGATACATGGGTGTTTGAGGAGTACTAATACAGCAGCTACAGCCACACACCAACATGCCTCTAAATTAGGAACTTTGGGTTTGATTCTCCTCTCAGACTGGCGTAAGTCATCCCAGTGTAAAATCAGTCTGAGAGCAGAACCAACCCCATTGTCTTTGTTTATTTGTAAGAAATTAACAAGGATAGAGAAATACTGGACTTGTTTACAACACATTGCTTCACAAAGTGCTACATTCATAATCACATGCTAAAAAGCTTTTCTCTACATTTGATCTTTTTCACCTGCTTTCTTTCCTTTGTGTCAGACAATAGCGGAGTAAGTAAAACTGTTTTTTATTTCACCCTTTTCATTAAAGGAATGGCAAAATACCACGTAGAACTCTCATGCTTGTGTGGTTAGACTTTGGCAGAGGCTTTATTATCTTAGACCAAAACATTTACAGTGAAGTTGTAAAAGGAACCAATAATTTTAATGCAACTAGCTTCTTTAGGATTGATGCACAGAAAATTAGGAGTTGTACAGGAAAGTTAATCTTTCTTGGGCCTCCAATCCATGGAGTAGGACCGGTTGCAAGTTGAAGACCAAGCTTATTTTTAAGTAGCCAATAATGAGGTAGGGTTTGGACAAATGAAACAAAACAGAGGTTACTGCCATTTATAGCTTGAAGAGATAGGCAATAGTTGCCTATTGCTCTGGTTGCCCTGTGCCAATCTTTCAAAAATGCCAGAATCCCATTGACAGACAACATGGCCTGTACTGCAGTGATACATGTGAAATCTAGAGGTAGTGGGAAGTCTTTTTTTAATCCTTCTGTGGTCTCATAACATTGTACCAGAGACCAGCCTACTAATCTTTACTAATTCATTTGCTAAATAAATTACAGTATTTTCAAAGTCTATAAGAAATCTATAGAAAGTCATTAAATGTTTGATATACATTTAAGAGTGAATTTAGTACTCTCAAAAGTGAGGGATTAATAGTGCTGATTTAGGTCAGGTGTTATACAAGTTTCCCCACATGCTACTCTGTTTGCCACTGTGCCTTAATTCTTAAGTACAACATTCTTTACAAACGTTATAGGGTAAGGCCCCACAAAAGATGGACTCTTTGGGATTTAGCTATGACCCTGGGTTGCCAGGTGTCTGGTGTTTTACCAGAAAGTCCGGTCAAAAAGGGGACCTGGTAGTGTCCAGTCAGTACTGCTGACTGGACGCTAATAATCCAGTTACCGGAGTAACAACAATCAGCCTCCCGATCAAGAGGGTGGGATGAGCAGCAGCTGCTGCCTGGAGTAGTGGCTCAGCTGCTGACAGAGAGAACTGGCTGAGAGGTAGGTACCAACGCTGCTGCCTGAGGGAGATCCTGTCCACCTCTCCCCTCCACCCCACCATGCCAACTGATTGCCCCAGCCCCTCGCTCCAGGGACCAACCCATCTCTGCCCCGCCATGCCCCCAACCCCTTGCTCCTTTTCTGAGCTAGGGTCCAACCACTGTGCCCCAACTGAGCAGGCAGGCTCCACATTAGCTCCTCCCAGCCGGGCTCTGCAGGTGTCAGGTGAGTCCCGGGGAAGGCGTGGGGGGCAGCAAGCAATGGAGTGAGGGGAGCCTCAAGGGAAGAGGTGGGGCAGGGGTGCCCAGTTTTAGCAATTAAAATTGGCAACCTTACCCATACCATGAATCAGATCAATAAACAGTTTATTCAACCTAGGTGCCATTTAGTTCGGTTTCAAACCTTCTAGTCTGAGCTGAATGGGGCAAGAACATAGATCCAAGAACTGCCACTGGATCATAGATTTTTCTATTTCAGCCATCCCTTATTCCTCACTAGGAAGGGAGATTACCACCATATTTTCACCGGTGAGATCATTGCAATGCAAGGTAAGCAGAGAAGATTCATTTATCTATCACTGAAATACTGCTTCCTTCAGGTGGAACGCAGCAACAGAATACCACAGCAGCCTAAGCTTGACTAGATAATGGAAAGCACATACTGCACAGGTACTGGCCCTTATTTTTCTGGGAATAAACAGCTACTCTGAATCTGACAGCTACTCTCGTGCTACTACAGTCTTTATGTAAAAGAACAAACAGTTGGGTGTGAGAGATCACAATAGGCAGCAATATTGAAAAAGTAAGTTGAACAAATCTTTTATTCTTCCTGTTATTTTCAGGACAAAAACAGTGATCTCAAACTGAATCAAGATGACAACATATATGCTTTGTCTACAATCAGATTTAAATTATTTTCATATTTGCTCAGTTACTTTTTTCTTAAGCCACAGAAAATATAGGATGGTAACTAAAGGCTAGTTAACATTTTCTTAATAAACTCGTCAAGACCAACAACAAGCCTTTAGCAAGTACTGAGCATTCAGATATTAGCCAGCTGAAATAATACCACATAAGAACATGGTAGCATCTCATACTTCTGCAAGTTAAAATTACTATTTCTATAAAACATCTGATAATTAAGAAGAGACATTTCCCTGCCCTCAGGAGCATGCAATCTAAGCTAATGGTTAGCAAATCATAGAAATGGAGTACTTCCTAAGTATTGCTTATATTGAAGTTGTGGTACATTAAAATACGGAACCAGGAGATAAGTAGCCTGAAAAAGATCCCAAACTAGCAGATAAGACTCAATCCCCAAATGTGTTTCTGTGCAGTGGGCCTAGGATTTGTTTTTTTGGTGATGACACCCGTTTGTTGTAATGGATAGGAAATCCATTTGCACACATCTTACTTTAAGGTAAAATCCTTCCTGGCTGAAGTAAAGAGGTATCTGACAGATCTGATACACAAGCACATGTTGCTAAAATAAATTTCACACTCTTGTATTAGGTTCACAGACTTAAGCTGCCAGAAATACACACTCATATATAAAAATGTGTATGTAGATATCTAAATTAGTAACAACCACCCCTGCTAGTAGACTCTCAAATGCCAATTAAAATGAAAGGTGGGGGGGAATGTACATTTTAAATTTTAAAAAGTCAGTTTCTTCATAACAAGTGATTCTGTTTACCCTTTGAATTTCCAGTTTCCTAACTAAAGAAAGATGTAATTTTTCTTTTAACCTTGGACATGCAACTAGTTTCCTTGTATACTGCAGACAGCTGAACTGCAATGCTGAAGAATGGTAGGAAAGGGTTTCATAATCTACTATTTGTAAAATAGTAAAGGAACACTTTACTTTGTCTGAAGTAAACTGAATACAGCCAAAGCCAAACTAAAAAGTCAACCATCAACTACATTTGCAGCTTCACCACAGGATGAAATGCAGAGGATATTTGCTGACCATAGTACCCCTTATCTCTGATCAAATGAATGGGACAAAGAAGGGAACCACTGAGAGAATGGCACACACATCCATTAGCAAAGACAAAACAAACTCAGTTCTAAGCAATACATGAGTGGAATGCTAAAACAGAGAGAGAATCTCACAAGAGTCAGGAAATTCAGAGATAAGGTTGCTTAAATTCCAATCTCTCTTATATTTCCCTCTGCTTTAGTAGTTCTCCATTTTGCCTTAGTTTTTTGTTTGTTTTAAATAAAGGAACAAAAGAAAGAAAAGGCAAGGCCCAAACTTTTCTAAGTATTCCACAAAACCATAGAGAGTTCTACATTATGTATGTTTAGGACAGTTCACCATGCAGTAACAGCAAGCCTCCTACAAATCCATCTTTTCACTTTGATACCTCTTTACTAAAAAGTACAAACCAAAATTAACAGCAAATAAATGTGTCTATGGCAATAAAAGTAAATTATATGATCATGAATAGCAGAGGTTGTCCGAACTGAGGGACAATAACCAAGCAAATCAAGTGAAGAATTATCTATATTTGGCTTTTTAAAAATCACACTCTTGGGCTAACTTCTGTGCTCAGTTAAATCTGTGCAAATCCAATGAAGCCAATCGGTAAGACTGGAGGCAACAGTTCATCTCTATAACTAATTGTAATGAAATTCTATGAAACAATTTTCCTCATCTGATGTGTCTTTATTTGGTTTCTTTGGGTTAAACCAGTCCCAGAAGCAACCTAACCTCATATCTTCCCAAAGGAGCAGCTTTACCTCTTAAACTAAAGAATCTCTAGTTGACATTAGTGGTATAGAATCATGACCAAATTACATTCTGCATACCTATATTCAAGTTGGGAATAGTATTTGTATCACAGTAATACCCAGAGAATCAAGAGTCCATAGTGCTAGTCACTCTACAGTATAGATACATAATATAAGAAACTCCTTGCTCTAAGAGTTTACAGTCAAATTTAAGACAAGATGTAGAGCTGATTGGACAAAACAAATTTTCCTATGAGAAATCTGAGTGAAAGCTCTTCAATCAAATTTTTGCACTTGAAAAAAAAATGTTTGTTTTCCCATAGGAAGATTCAAACCGAAATGTCATTTTGGGTTTTTTTTAAATGAACAAAACTAAACCAAAATGTTTTAAATAGAAATGAAAATCTTCATTTTAAGATTTTCTACAAAAAAGCCAAAATTTAGACAAACATTTTTCAGTGAAAAAAGCTTACTGTCTGAAAAATGCCAATCATCTTAAAACAAGATGTAAGAAGTTGATGCTATAATGAAATAGAGGGAATGAGAAGGCACATAGTTGCTGTGTGAGGCCACAATGCACTTCATGATTGAAATGCAACTATCTGACCAGGTTGTGGCCTAACAAGTGAATTGTGGCTTTTTCTGGATATGAAGCCTAAAACACCAGACTCAAACGTATCTCTAATTGATTGAAACAAAACCTTAGATCCGAACCCTCCCAGAGTTTAGTGTCCAAAAATCTAGATCTGGACCCAGAATTCCCAAATGTTGATGTTTTCATATCTGTCTCAGTATAAAGTAAATGATTCTTTCCTTGTGCTCCCTGTCTGTCTATCTGTATTAGCCTCTTGCCTTAGAGACTACAAACACTTTGGAGGAGGAGGCTCAGTCTTTGTGTTTGTATAGCACTTAGCATAATGGGATCCTGCTCCATGACTGGGGCTCCTAGGAGCTACCATAATACAAATAGACTCATAGACTCATAGACTCATAGACTTTAAGGTCAGAAGGGACCATTATGATCATCTGGTCTGACCCCCTGCATGCTGCAGGCCATAAAACCGTCCCTACCCCTTCCCTGGACTCTGCTGTTGAAGTCCCCAATCCTGTTTTAGGTGACTTCAATCGGCAGAAACCCTCCTGCTAGAGATCCCTGCCCTATGCTGCGGAGGAAGGCGAAAAACCTCCAGAGGCTCAGCCAATCTGCCCTGGAGGAAAATTCCTTCCCGACCCCAAATATGGCGATCAGTAAGACCCCGAGCATATAGGCAAGAGTCCCCAGCCTGACCCCTGTCAGCCATTATACAATTTACCTACCATTTCTTGGTTTTCCTTGACTACTATGTTTTACCATTAAACCATTCCCTCCATAAATTTATCTAACTTAATCTTAAAACCAGACAGGTCCGTCGCCCCCACCGTTTCCCTCGGAAGGCCGTTCCAATATTTCACCCCTCTGACGGTCAGAAACCTTCGTCTAATTTCAAGCCTGAACCTCCCCACGGCCAGTTTATATCCATTCGTTCTCGTATCCACATTAGTACTAAGCTGGAATAATTCTTCTCCCTCCCTTGTATTAATCCCTCTAATATATTTAAAGATAGCAATCATATCCCCCCTCAGCCTTCGCTTTGTCAGACTAAACAACCCAAGCTCCTCTAGTCTCTTTTCATACGACAGGTTTTCCATTCCTCTGATCATCCTAGTGGCCCTTCTCTGCACCCGTTCCAGTTTGAGTTGAATAATACATTTGATTGAAACTTAGATCTAGATTCAAGGTTCAGAAACAAGGTTTTGGTTCTATTC
This sequence comes from Trachemys scripta elegans, assembly GCF_013100865.1. Lineage (NCBI taxonomy): Eukaryota > Metazoa > Chordata > Testudines > Emydidae > Trachemys > Trachemys scripta. The sequence continues at coordinate 65,917,178 of NC_048302.1, read as the reverse complement.
ATAAGACACTGTTGTCCCATTTTGACCTGAGCAGGTAGTCAAAGTTCAGGGCACTGGCGTTCCAGCTGAAATTGATTAAATCTGCTTTAAAATAAATAAATAAAAGTACAAATTTCTGCTTCTCCAAATGCAGGAGGAGCCAAGGGGAAAAAGGCTTACAGCCCTAAGCCTCTTCAGCCAACAAACCCAAATGCTGTTTCTCTAGCTTTTTCCAGGGTCACACAGTGCTCACTGGCTAATGCTTGGCTTCCTTGCTTCTTGCCTGTGGCCCCCTCCATTTTCAGTCTGTGTGTGTTTTGCCTTGCCTCAAATACACCTGGTCACATTACCCAGTGCAACTCCCCATCCTCATGGTGCTAGTTTATGGGCAGACTATTAGACTTTGTTATAGGGTGTGGCCCCATAAGTGTTTCTTACAACTGTCTTAAGTGAAAGTTCAGTTACATCTCAGTTTGAACAAGTTTTTAACTCAATCCATAACAAGGTTTGGCTCAGCTCATAATATTATGAAATAAGAAAATAGGCTCGCCACTGTACTAGCACCGACTCATGTTAAAATATTAATAACTTAAAGAGTTTCCTCCCTCCCCATCCTCCAAAAAAGTCACAGCAGTTGGTTCTCACTGGGTACTAATTACTTGTAAAGTTTGGATTTGAAGAAGAAAGCTGTCTTCAGCAATGTGCATGCCAAGAAAATCTGAACCTCTCCAAAAATACTGTACCCTTATTGTTAAAGTATGACTGAACCCTACCTTTTTTCATACTTGAGGGTCAGAGGGGAGTTCAACCCTACCCTGGGTTGAAGTTTTAAATTATCCAAAGTGGATAAAAGGTAGCAAAATGATCATATTAGCGTATGATGTAAATGTGGTTTATTTAAACTAAAAACAGTTGATTAAGCATTTAAGATTTCTGGAGAGGTTACACAATTGTTTTAGCAACAAACCAGAATCATCTTAAAATGAAGAGAACTTTTCTGGGTAATTTGGATAGGAAATGGTCTTTTGTCCTAGAAGAATCTGGTTTAGGCTATGGCTATACTTAAAATGCTACAGTTGTACAACTACAGCTCTACAGTTACACCACTATACTGCTTCAGTGTAGACACTCACTATAGTGATGGGGGGAGTTCTCCCCTCACTGTACTTAATCCACCTTCCCAAGAGCCAATAGCTAGGTCAACAGAAGAATTTTTCCATGCACCTAGTGCTGTCTACAGGGGTGAGGTTGCCACAGCTATGTCTCTTGGGGGTGTGGATTTCTCATGCCCCTTAGAAATGTAGCTATATCAAAGTAAGATTCCAGTGTAGACCAGCCCTTAGCCAGTCCAGATTTTACCTTGCAACAGTTGGCTGTGACCATTTTGGCAAGATAGAAGCAGCACAATCTCAAGTGAAGTGTTGCCTTCCACCAACTGGCAAAGAGACAAAAAGCAATCTAGATATGTATTTTGTAAAGCCGGGGTCCCAGAATGTTTAATTTGTTAATAGGTGCTAGAAGATGACCAGATGAACTACAAACCAGACATAAATGCTGTATTTTCCTATTCTCTACCTCCTCCAACCCCAATTTGTGGGCATCTCTCAACAAGAAATTGAATCAGACTTTAACAACAACAGCTGAAACCTAAGGGCTGACACCTAAAATTGACTTTCCTTCATCAACAAGGACATTTAATACCATATAAGGGACCAGCAAGCCAGTTGTTTCTAACTTCTAAAGACTGTGCAATGGGCAAGAAGAAATTAAGAGACTGCTAAAATAAAGATTTACTTAGTGGTTTGTGCTTAAGTGTTTTACTTGTTATATTCTCCCCCCACATATTCTTCAGGTTTCATAAATGTTCTAAAGATTTTCTTCTTTGGTGAAATACAAACAAAACCAAGTTCCTAGTAACAAATCCTTGAACAGAAATTACTGTTAACTGTGACAGAAAGCTGATCCTCAATGGGGGAGTGACCACATGTGTGTCAAATTTCAGTCTCAAAGCTGGACTGAAACATTAGGTTTATTATGAAAGTTCTGTCAACCTAGCACAGAGCTAAAGGGAGAACACTACTGTGCATACATTTTGTCTCATTGCACAATGAGAAGATTTTTTTTTTTTAAAGCCAGTATCACAGACAACAGGAGGAAAAAGTCCCTGTTAACTGACAATTTGTCCAAGAAGAGAAGTTACTTTCTCAGCGAATAGTTATTGGTGTCACCTCTGCATTCACATTACCTGCCCATCTTCCCCTCTACCTAACAGTTCTAAATAACATCAAAACTACAGATAGGGAGAAGGAACTGAAGGGGCTGGAGGCTCAGAGCTCTCCTTTTACGTAGAATAGAGTGAGGATATTATTCTTGTGCTAAATCTCTCAGGCATCCCCCACAGACATGGCTTTTCAAGACAGTCCTGAAGCTTGACACCAGCAGTGCAATATCACAGAAGCGGGAGTAGACAAAGGGTCCCAAAGCAGAATCAAAGCTTTCATGAAGACAGCTCGTGTCCCAAGCGTTTGTTGCCACACATTTAATGTACACAGGCTTTAAACAAACAATCCCCAGTTGTTTATAGCCTGGAGTCTCTTGAATTTAGTCAATTTTAATAACTGTGTGTGGTGATCACCAGAAGTAACCTCAGGATTTGTAGCCATTATTAAAAATAAAAATGGCTACCACCCTTCTTCTCAAGGGGAGAGAAATCAGGGGGAGGGATAGCTCAGTGGTTTGAGCATTGGCCTGCTAAACCCAGGGTTGAGAGTACAATCCTTGAGGGGGCCACTTAGGAATCTGGGGCAAAATCAGTACTCGGTCCTGCTAGTGAAGGCAGGGGGCTGGACTTGATGACCTTGCAAGGTCCCTTCCAGTTCTAGGAGATAGGATATCTCCATTAATTTATTTATTTTTATTTTATTTAGGCTGCCCTCACTTACAATGGCTACCATTTCCCTAAAGACTTTTCAGTCTGCAGTGAGGCTGCCATGGTTTCCAATAGGTTGAAAGCCAGGATCCACTTACTTATGATGTTACCCCTGTGCTGATAGTGGGCAGAAAGGGACATTCACCATATGTCCACAGTGCAGCTGAGGGCATGCCTCCCAGCCCAGATAGACAGACACACACATGCTAGTTCAAGCAGAGCTAGCACATTAAAAATAGCAGTGTAACATGGGCTAACCACCAGACTATGGACACAGGCAGTCAAGGAGGCTTGTACCTGATGGGGAAGAACACACGGGCAGAGAGAAAGTAAGATGGCAGGTTCTCCATGTCAAGGAACATGAGCAGCCAGTCAAAAAATCTCTCATTTTAAGTCAGTCTCATGATTTCATGGGATCTCACTCATGATTTCTGAACTTTTAGGATGGCAGCACTGTGCATAATTCTAATAATGACTTCATTAGGACTACCTCATTAGACACATGCTTAAGTTGAAATGGGGCCATTGTTATCACTTAACAGTCTAGAAAGATGACAATGTTTCACTCCTGCTTTTCCCTATGACTTTTTAACTAAAACATAAAAACAAAAAATCTCCCAAGAATTTTTCTTTAAACCATTTTACTTTTCTTCAGTCAATACTTTGACACTGCTGGGGAAAAAAATGCACTTCTTGCTTTGAAGAGAGCTTTTCTTAGAAAATGCAGGGGATGTAAAAATGTACATCAGAGGTTTTTCAATAGAAAAGGCAGATTCCTCCATTATCCTTTTTCTATACTATACTGCATTATTAAACACTTAAAACACAGCTGATGGAATGTATTGTATTAATAGCATTATGGGGGGAAGTTCTACTTTTTTATTCAGGATAATTTATTCCATATTGGGCTAACTGGAAACCTTTATCAAGGCTGTCAGTATCATTAGCTCTTTTATTCTGAGGCAAAAAGCGAGGGCATTGGATGCTTATTGATCTGATGTTATTCCAAAACTTGGACAAGATTTGTAAATTAGAGAAGATAATTCACATTATCCAAACTTTGATGCTAATTTGATTTGGGATTTCTCATCCACAAAATTTTACTTTTCTTGATATTATTCAGATATGTGGATGAAACTCCAGCAGTGCAAGAGAAAAATAAAGAATGAGAACAGGGTGTTAACAGCAGTCTCTATATATTTCATACGTAGCAGTCTCATGAAAATTCATAGGTACAAATTATTAATGGGCCCCCTTAACTATGGACATAATAAGAGATTGTCAATTTGCAGGTGAAAACAGCATGCTTACGGTTCTGTCTACATATGCACTTACTTGGGCCCACTCCTACAAACTCTGATTTACAGAAATAATCCATATCCAAGTAGTCATGTTTGAATAAACAACATTTTTAATTACTCATCAACATTTATATTGCACATTTCATCTGAAGATCTCATATCACTTTGTAAATGTGAATACTATCTCCCTTTTGTAGAGGGGGGAAACCGAGGCAGAGACCTAATGATGTGCCCGATGAACTCAATTACGACCGAGAGTAAGAAGTATGCAGAGTCAGGCCCAGATATAGTTTTTGGTATAGGCAAGTAGATGTGCTCTCAGATAATGCTTGATGCTGCAAGGTGGTGAGCACTCTGGCCCCCATCCAGCAAAGCACTTAAGCTCATACTTAATTTTTGATACATCCATAACCCCATGGATGTCAATGAGATTAGGCACATGTTTAAAGTTAAACATGAACTTCAGAGTTTTGCTGGATCAGGGCCAGTGTCCTGAGCACCTTGCAAGCTCAAGCCCATATTGCAGGTGTTGAGAATTTGGCCTCTACTATATAGTTATAGAATACTCTGAACTGAACTAGTTTGTGTGTTTAAAAAAAAAATCAAGTTCAATCATAAAACATTCTGAAAGCCAGCCAATCCATCATCCTGTCAAAATGAGACTATCATGACAGCTCTGAACGCTCCTTTACCTTTTAGCAGTGCTGTTGAGTACTGAGTGTGGAGTTGGTTTGTTTCTTCACCTGTTCAATTGGTGAAATTTTCTGCAGGCTTCTCTTTGTTTTTTAATCTTCTCTTCATCTGAAATTAAAAGGATGTGATTAGGCTCATGACCAGCAAAAACTCAAGTGTAAGATTTTGGAGGGGCTTCAGAGCTGGCAAACAACTTGCTGCAGCTTTAACTGATTTAAGCATTTGGTTGAACCTTTCAAAAAAAGTGAAATTCTGAATCTTTCATCCAATTTCAATAAACTATTAGGAAAGCGGTACATGGACAATGTTATACCATGGAATCTCTGGCTAAGTGAGAAATTAATAACTATTCAGGGCCAAGTTTTTCTGAAGTTGCCTGCCTGCACTTTCACCATTTTGCATACATACAACTTCCTTAGGCATGCAGAAAAGGAGTGAGCCAAAGCACATTGAAGTCAAGAGGAGTCTTTCCACTGACTTCATCAGGCTTGGATCAGGCCCAAAATGAGCATTTATTCATTCAGTCACCCATTTTGCAGTTGTAAGTGTAGCAAACTTAATTTAGGTTACCAGGTTGAAAAGTTGGTCCTTAGGAGTCACTCTACGTTTCTCAAATATTTAATGACACCTATTTTATATACTATACTTGTTCTAATGTGGTCTAATAACTGTGCAGAGCCATGTGATGAAATCTTCTCTCCATTCAAGTCAATGGGAGTTTTTCCATTGACTTCAATGGGTCAGGATTTCACTCAAACTCCCAGCTTTCAGTCTTAAATTAGACCAAAAAAGTAAACACAAGGATCACAGACAGCAGGTTGTGGGAAACCAATGGCAAGTGAAAGAAAGGAAATAGAATTGTTTGGGTTGGGGGATGCAATCCCCCACAAGGCTTTCCAACAAGGAAAGTGATCTGAAAGCTACTTTAGTAGCTTATAGTAGTACTGCTTTAAATCCCCAAAACTGGCATTTAAAAATCTAATCACCATTGCTGAAAGCAATATCTTTATATTTAATAATTAAGTTATATGTTAAATATTTTACTATCAAAATTGTATTGAGGTTTTACATCTCTATAGTAAGATATGTATATAGAGTTTTATATATTGGGAGTGTAATCTCAAATATACTCTTAAGAAAGAGATTTAAAAAAATATAAATTAAATTACTCATATAATTTATGTACTTAATCATATTTAGGACACTATATCAAGTGCCTCCCAGTTCAAAGCTCACTGAAGTAAATTAAAGACTCCCTTGATCCTTCTGACATACTATCTTTGAAAGTCTCTCCCTTATCCAAGAACAAGAACGGGTAGATAAACTAGATTATGGAAACTGGGTCAAATACAGCTAGTGGTGCCGTAGAAACTGAAAACACATGACAACTCTGGTCTTTCAAATGGTTGTTCCCTGAAGCAAGTCAACTGATGCATAGCTAGTAAAACCATTTGCTTCATTATACAGTCTGGAAAGAAATACATTAATAGACAACATTTGTTTAGCACGTTGTTGTATGCCATTTTCTTTTGCTGTCCAAGTGATTTTATCAGGAGTATTTAAAAAGATAATCAATTTCCAGTTATTAATACTGTATTGCTAAAACTTAGGATAAATACAATTCATGTATGCATTACTTAGAGATAAGTACCACAATGTATAGAAAGGAACTACCCTAGGAAGCAGCAAATTGAATGGACAAGAACAGCAATGGATGAAAAATGCATATGCGTGTTGTTGGTTTTTAGATACACTGTTGTTCACTTGTTCAGCATAGTATGTTTCACTGGCTCTGCCAATAGTTATGTTTAAAAAAAATCCCAAACAATGGATTAGCAATATATTGTTGAGGGAGGAGCAAAGGGTACTTATTGGGGTTAAGGACAAGATGAATTAATTGATGGCCCTGTGCCTGAGACTATTAAAGCCCAGCATGTTTGAACCACAGCAAAGATGGTTATTTTTATGATACTGTAACCTTACTCTTTTTTTTTTTTTTTAAAGCACCTTTGTGTTTTTTGCTGTGTGTCCTGTTGTGAACAAGTTAGGTCATTGTCACACATGTGACCTGTCGCATGTTAGGTCGCATATGGCATTGACAGAACTTGAATGCTCTCTTTGTTGGCCAATCTCATTGTGCAATTTGTTTTCAACTGCACCCTTCTGCTTATAATTAATAATAAATAAAGTTAGTTGTCTTTTGAAAGTCTCACAGCTGGCTCTTTGTAAATCTAAAATGCCAATAGCTACTTAGTTTTGCATTTACACTTTAGTGACAACAACCCAGCTGTTTAGTTCCTAGGTTTTTGTTTGTTTGTTTGTTTTTGTTGTTTTGTTTTGGGTATTTTTTTAGAAATATGGTTTGAATATGGTTTTATTACAGAAAGATAATTTGTGTTTTAAAAATCCAAGCAAAGTTAAAAATATCTGGGAAACTAAATAGAATTTGCATTGCTAAAAGTTCTCTATACCATTGGCACTGTTTCTAGTATTACCATAAGCAAAATCAGAACAGTTCTTCTGACCCATTTTAATCGAGTTTCCACCTGCTGCAATTTTAGAGCAAAAAAACAAAAACAAAACCACCAAAAAACCACCAAAACCTCTTGAAAACAACATGATAAAATGCTGACAGACCTTTAAAGGGAGCAATATAATGGTCTATAGAAAGGAAAGATCAGTCTAATTACTATCATACTGCAGAAAAGGTAAAAAAAAAAACCTTCCTGTTAAGGTTGATAGACAACTCTAAACCTGTCTTCACATTTTCTTATTTTCAAAATATGCTGTACAAATTTTCAGTGCTCTCTCCACGTCATCTGAAATCTGAGTCAGTACCAAACCTGAAATATAGAACTATTCTCTTAATCTTCATTCTTCTGGTACAATATCCAAGGTCCCGATGACAACTGGATGTCAAAGACCTCTTCACTTCTATTGCTAAGTGTACTATAGGCACTAACAAATGTTCTGCTGTACAAAGTATTCTTATTGTGGGTACATTGGGTCATGTCAAGAATATGGAATGATTCTGAATTACTTACCTGACATGTTTATGAGTTGCTTTGGTGATTAGATTATACACCATCTATACAGCAATTCTTTAAAAATGGGGATCCAATATTCCACAGGATTTGCACATCAAGCACATTCACAGGGCAAAGATGGTGATCACCACCAATTACATTTTCGGACTGCCCTTAAAATAAGTCCTCAGTGGAAACAAAGGGGACAAGAGACAAAGTGGGACTCTGGTGAAAAAGAAGGGTAAAATGCAGATAGGACAAAAAAGAGAGAAAAGGATTAAAACTAAAAGGAGAGGAACAAAGCAGAAAATAAAAAGGATAATCAGAAGAGTAGGACAGAAAAACAAAGCAACAGTTCTGGAAAAGCTGATTCAAGCAGAAGCTAGCAGAGGTGACCTGAATCATCTGACAAAGAAAGGGCAGGGGGACAGTATAACAAGGAAAATGAAAGACAAATGAGGGGACGGAGAGCAGAAGAATGTGTGTCATGAAACTTGGTTTTAAACTGGCTTTAGAATTCTTTGCCAGACCAACTTGCTCTTTAAATCAGTTTTGTATAAGGGGAACTTTGGGAAAAAACAGCATGGATTAGATTTTATTGTATTGTTTCCAAATTGGAAATAAAATCTTTGAGCACCATTCCCCACTTCATCTGAGCTGCATGCAGCCAGAGGAGATGGGAGGACACACATTTAGGGCCTCCACGGGCAGCTTTATATCAGAGTAATGGAAGATCCGGGGTAATGGAGCTCCTCCCATATCTGGCCCACCTATTCCACATGCCTGACATGCCCCTCCTTTCCTTTACACTGAAGCAGGAGGTAGGAAATTTCCCTGCACCTTCTCTAACCACTTGAACACCACTATTGTGCTTAAAATGGCCTTACCAATCTGGAGAATCTGGCCCTGTTTTTGGAATTCCTCATTTGCAGTCATAATTAACAATGGAGGAATGAATGCCTGGCCAGAAGGAGGCTGTTTTCAAAACAAAGCAAAGTTGATAGTTCAAAGTTTTGAAAGAATCCAAGCATTAATTCAGGGCAAACAATAGAAGATTGCATGCATCCCTGACTTGTCTGTGCATAATTGTGTGCACGTGCCACAGATTAGCTGTGCAGTATTGTCTTCAACTGTTTTTTCTGGGAGCTTTTCCTTAAATTAATATTGCTAACAATCATGTGGATCCTCCAATCATTCTCCATTGCTTTAAAATATAGCTTGTAACCTTGAAGATCCTGCAGTATTTCTTCACTGCTTGTCTTGCACGTTCCATGGAAGCTTCTAGTAATCCTCAGCTAGTCTTGAGTACAGTCACCCAATCACTGAGGTTTGCAAATGTTCCATGGTGTAATGGTGCTTTTAAATGTCATCCAGACATTTTGCAGAGTACCTGAATTCTGATTATCAGATCAGAGATCCCCAGCAGCAAGACAAGGAGAGGCAGTAATATGTTGTACAGGCAGCACTGTTCCAACCCCTGATGCAGCACCAGATTGGGCAAAGTGCACTGCAAGATGCTTTTTGTTTTAATGACATAATGGAAGCCAAAAAGAAAAGAGGGCAGGGGAGAAGAAACCCATGGGAATAACTGGTAGAGAGGCAGTCAGTTAAGTGTTCAGAAGATAGAAACAAGCAAAGTACACTAGTTATCTAGTTCATGTCTGCTATCTTGATTATACCACATGGCTCCCCAAAAGTCTAAAAAACCTGTTCTTTGTAGAGTACTATTCCTCAATGACACCATGCAAACTAATCAGCAAGAACCCAGTAAGCTTAATGCAGACCAAAGCCCAAATTTGCAAGAAAGGAGTTAAGGGCGGGGGGTGGGGTAGAGGGGGATGAAGAGGCTGAAGCAGAGTTCCTCTATGTCCAGCCTCCCACATAGTTCAGTCCACATGAACATTATTAATGATATTCTATAGCAGCTTTTCTTGGACAGTCAGAGCACTTTACAGACATCAACAAAGTTTCAGAAGTTCCTTGTGAGGTAAGTATTTAAAAACTTCCCCATCTGTAAAATTGTGTCTAAGCTCAGTAGAGTCAAGGGATTCTCTTAGGGTCACACAGTGAGTCAGTGGAATGAGTTAGGATCAGAACCCAGATCCTCTTCCTCCCAGTCCTCCCAGTCCTACCACTCCACACTCCTAAATTCTGCTGTACTTAATTTGGCCATTTCAGAAGAGGAGTGTACTGTTTATATGAACAGCACTTATAGGAGAAATAGAAGCTATGACTCTCACACCGCATGCTTCGAGAGATAAGATTATCACTAGTTATAGGCATAACTGAGCTTTTCCATTGACCACTGTCCTAAAAGACTAGTTAGGCCATTGGTCTGTTCATTATACCAAATCTTGCTTTATTAATATTCTGTTCTTACCCACTTTCAGATTGCACCAGTCTCAACTATTTAGATTTGGCGCTCAGCACTCAGGAAAAAGATTTCCAATGGCATTTACAACAGCTCTAATTTTAGGTGAACATTAACCAGACAGCGACAAAGAGTCCTGTGGCACCTTTTAGACTAACAGACGTATTGGAGCATAAGCTTTTGTGGGTGAATACCCACTTCGTCAGACAAAATAACTGTTCTAGAAAAATTACTAACAGGAAACTCATTCACTGTAGTCAGACGGGGGAAAAAAAACCCATCAACAGCGGAATCACCTTAGTTTTCCCATTAAAAAAAACTACATTTAAACAAGAAATGGATACAGTTGCTTTATATCTTCCTGTTCTTTAAAAGTTCTATTATCACACATTGATGTTGCTTGCTTGATGATAAAATAGGACAGTGAGGGTGCTTCCATAATATCACCTTGACCAGCAGTTTCCCTAGTAACAGTAACTATGCTACTTGCAAAACAGACTCTTGAATACACCAAGTACTCTTGAATACACCAAGTTATATCCAGTGCTGTATTATCAAAGTCAGCATATAGAAAGGTAGCCTGTCTGGAAATCATGGGTGCCCAGAATCCATTAGGGGATATTCAGCTGTTCACTGGCCTCAGGTCAAAATCATCTCACAGAAATGTGAAATCATCAACTTAGCATACATGCATGTCTCCTGAATAGGTAAACGTTTGAGTTAGATATTGACTTCTGTTGAAGTGAAGATCAAATAGCATTTATCAGTTTATCAGAAACTTTGCAGTGGAATCCAGAACTCTGGACAATGGGAATAATTAAGAATTGGTTTAGCTATTGTCAACTTATGTTTAAGAGTACTGATGCAAATACATGTTGAAGGGCTGCCAGATGCAGTACCTGCTGGACCTGTCCAAGTTTGGATTCTATTGCACATTCAGTTAGGTGCCTGGGGGCTCATTCATTTTGCTGCTACAAACCTTTGGTGAAAGTTGTCCCTGTACTCACAGGATTAAAAGAATATACTATCTGCACTTAGAAATCACCTTGGGAATTACTCGTGTCATGATTCTTCAAATACTTTTGTTACTAGACTTGGATGAAAACAAAAACCACTTTTCTTTTAATATATTTGCCTACATGCTAAAGGATCATTATATAACTGCATGTGTCATTCACCCTTCTTCTAATGTTTTAGGTCTCATCGTACAGAGCTGTTAAGCACCCTGACATCTGTGGGAATGCAGCATCTTGCAGGAAGCATGCATCACTTCCCAAGACTGGGAGGGACACCCAGGGACCACCCAAGCAGCAGACTGTGTGCTGGGTATCTCTGGGGAAATCTTCCATCCCAAGCTGTGAGCAATGCTGCGATCCTGCTCCATGGAAGCTATTTCATCCCCAAGGCACCAGCCCAGTCTCACTGTCATTGAGCAACAAAATATCCTTTGGTTCCACCCATGCCCTACATCCGCCTGCCCCCTAAACATTGATGCTCAGGTAGCCTTGAGAACTGAGCTCTTTACCATACAAACATGAGCCCTTCATGGCACCCACAAAGCTAACTCCCCAACTACCTCACAGTACAGTGGAAACCAACCAGATCTGCTATTGTGGTACCTCCATAGATGTGGAGATGGGGTCTGGATTTTCCCCTTATAAAACATTGCATTTAATTGTGAAAGTTTGAAACCCTAGGTAATAGCCATCCACTAATATTTTGATCAAACTGCCATGCTGATTATGCAAGTGTCTTTAAGCCTGTTCCTCCACCCCATCCCCTCTCTCAAACACACACTTTTGAGCTTGAGTTTAGTCACTCCATGTATCAGAAGAGCAGGTGTAGAATCAATTTTCCTGTTAAACCAGGACCCATAGCTATGTGGTAACTCAAATTGAATGGAAAAATATACGACATACAAAAATGTTTAACTTTTCCAATAACCACTAGGAAACAAAAACAGGCATGACAATATCAAGAGAGATAGCAACTTCTCTTTGAAAAGTATCACCCTTTATTATCAAGTAAGCAGGAGCATCTGCTTTCAGGAAAAGAAAAACTTTAAAAACTGGTATCTGGGGTGGGGAGGGGGATGTCATCTTGACTCCTTCAAAGGTCATCCTTACAGAGCCTGTTAACAGACAGCTTTCTAAAAATAATAGCACAGCTAGGATCACTATCAGACATTTCATTTCTCAGAGACTGGTAGAAAATAATCCTGATGCTAGTCTGTCCTGCTCAGAACATCATTCTTAAATTTACCATCCAGATGAACAATTCTGTTAGCATTTTAAAAGAATTGAAAACATGCAACTTCCCACCACCACCCTGCCCAAGAAACTGGAACTTAGATCTGGCAGGCAATACACATTTGTCCAGTTTAATTCTGTGCAGGCAGCCACACCAGTTTTTACCTTGTAGCAGCAGAAACAGCTACTGAAAATTTATGATTATTCATAACACATGTTCAGTATATTTGATGAGATTCCCTTCTTTTTTCCATTCCATTGATTTTCTAAATACACCCAAATTCAGAAGATAAAGTGGTAAGTGAATAATAATTGTATTATACCATGGCACCCTGCCAGCTACTACATATTTAATGTTGACATGGTAGTTCCATTCTAAGGGTCCACTCCTGCAAGGAACTGTGTGCCTTCGGCTCCCACTAAGCTCTTTGAGTGTTGAGGATATTCACACTAACAAACCAATAAGTACATACACCTAAGAAGCTGGAACTAGAACACTGATCAGTCTGCTCCTTACATACAAGACTGTCATCTGAGCTATAGAAAAACTCCATTGTCCAGCTGCAGTAGACCCCTTAAACTCCATGGACCAGCTACTAGAGGACATCACCACCCATATACACAAAGGCACTACACTAACACCACCTTCCAAGGACGTGCTCATCACCTCGCATGACTGGGCCCCAAAGCACTATTTGCAGTTCCTTAAAACTTTGTCAAAGAATTACCTTTGAAATTGAAATTTCTTACATGTGGGTCTCCACTCCAAAATGGACAATCTGTCACAGGAAAAACGTTTTATAAAAACCTATTTGGCCATTTAAGTTATTTGGGCCATGAAAAAGGTGTCAATTTTTTCCACACACATGGACACAGAGAGAGAGATGCTATTTATTGTATCCCGGTAAGTACAACATAGAATTGTGAGTGTCCCTGAAGGCAAAAATATTTGATTTTTAAATACTCAATCCCATAAAATGTTGGTGTATAGTTAACCTCAGGATTCAGTGTTCCCACTGTTTGCTGGTGCACATATCAAATTACTTAAAAGGTCACAACAGAGAGAAATTAGAGATTAGGTCCAGAGGCCTTTCTAGAAACAGAAAATGTACAAGCCTCTAAACATCTTAGGCCTTTTGTTTAGAATACAAACGTCACATTGCTCTGCATCTTGTCATCTGTTCAGCAATTTATGAACAGTTTAAGGTAATGGTATAAAAAACTTGAACCCTAATCCAGCAATGTGATGCATGCAAATGTGGCCCTGTTGTGGCACCCCAGTGAAGACGCACAACTGTCTCTAAATACATGGATACCTATTTCGCATGTTCATTAGTAATACCATGTGAAAACAGAGATCAAATTTTGATTCACATATGCACATGCCTGAGGCCAGGTAGGTGAGGTAATCACTTTCATTGGACTAACTTCTGTTGGAAGAGAAGTTTTTGAGCTACACAGAGGTCTTCTTCAGGTCTGGTAAAGGTACTCAAAGTGTCACAGCTAACTACAAGATCAAACAGATGACTACTTATGCTAAACTAGCACACATTCTAAGGGACCATTCAAGGTGAAGTGGGACCGACACAGCTACAACAGCCCTGCATACATAAAGTGAATCAGTACCTTGGCTCATGTACGTGCATCAGAGTGTATATGCAACTCAAAGTGTCTCACAATTCAAAATTTGAATTTTCAGTATATAATCTTAACGTACATGTTTAAATATACCAGCTACCATAGAATCATCCTTTACAATAGTAATGCACAGTCAGCAATAAAAATAATTCCCTCAGATTCTCCCATTCCTTTATTTTATAGGAGGAAAACAGATGAAAATCAGGCTGTATATATAAAAGCTGCTAGTTCTACAACTTATAGAATATTTGAGTTTATAGTCTCTTTCATACTCAGAGTAATATGAAAAATTAAAGTTCAAGCACCACTATTTTCTAGGTGAGAGATCAAACTTTCAAAACATCCAAGACTGAAACTTGACTTGCTTCCCAGCAGCAAGTAGTAGATACAATGGAGACTGCTTTAAAATGTTGACCTGCATTGCAGGATCTGAGGATTCTACTGAAAAAAAAAATATCAAAGAAAATCTGTTACAATACATGTGTCTTGCTGTGATGGAGCTGCAAAACAGACAGCTGTCTCCAGTGTGCAGAACTGATATGGATGAAACCTCTCAGAAGCAGCACTCAGTAGTTCAACCAGTGACGCCTAAGATCATGTTCCAGCAGTTTCAAACAAAACAATTAAGTACAAGATTTTACTTTTCTTCTTTCACTCTTGGGGACCTTTTTATGGGAACAGATGACTGTTCATTGAAAATAGACTATTTTGTATCAACTCTCAGGGGATTAAGAGATTTGTTAAAAAGACCTTTTCTTAAAACACACACAAATAAAATTTTATTAGAAAAAATTATTCAAAGTGGCAAAAGGCACACTGCCCACAAACTCAAGTTAAAAAAAAAAAGAGAGAGAGAGAGAGAGACCGACCCTAAATGTAGTTTCCGTGGAATCAGTGAAAGGTACTGACATAGGAAATAAAACACAATTCCAAAAAAATAAAGTCATCTCACCCAATGATATGTAGACCTAACAGATGCCAAAGAATATCAGAAGGAGATGACCATACCACTCTAGGAAGTCCTGAGTGAGGACATTGCATCAAGACTGTTAGCAAGATTGAAATGTTTGAGACTGCAGTGGCTCTTCATTCCCATGAATCACACAGGAGTTTGTTATCTGTGAGAACAGCTTTCTCCCTAAGAGAGGAGGAATATACAGGAAGCACATGTCCAGGCTATTTCTGAGGATGTTGCCAGAAACTGGTGTAACTCTGAACATGTGAACCCAAAACCTAGACAGAGTGGACATATCATAGGAATAAAAGGGGGACATACAATGGATATAAAATTCTGACAATATATGGTAATTGCCAAATCTTTATTTCATCGGGAAAAGATTACCCATCTTACTGCAGCTGTTTAACTCCCACCTTGCTCTTCTCTCACTCAGAAGCAGTAAATTCAACACTTATTTGGAGTTGCAGATGCTCAACGCTGCTGAAAGTGAATAAGGAATTACTAGAGCATATGCAATGCTAGGTTCTAAATTAATAGGAAGCTGCAGATACTTAGCATCTGAAAATCATGCCAGGAAGTATACTGCTAGATATTTGTTTGTGAAAGGTGTCATTAAGAGTAAATAATATGTCAGCTTGCACAGACTTCTACACAACTGATTTCTATTTAAGTGAGCAAGAAAAAGGTCAACTAGCTGCAATGTGATGGGTAATTAAAATGCAATATACCTTTTTTCCAGTTAAATAAAAAACAAGAACTACTGTCAATATAACATCCACTATGTGTCCCCTTTTGTCCCTACTATATATTCTCTTTTATTTAGTTTTTTGCTTGAGATCGGAGATACAGGTGCTCAGCACCTCGGAAGAACATATCTATGTTTATAATTAAACTTTGGCCCCGCACCTCCATCCTACCCAGACACTGAATTTGAACATTTTTAGAAACTCAGGTTCCCAACAGATGGATTTCAATTTCCAAATGTCAGTGTTGTTTCTTGCATAAATATCATTGTTTTTTCTTTGGCTCGCAGATCAGCTGTGATGCATTAGTTAAAAAAAGGATTGTAAAGAACCTGAAAGGTTCTAAATTATAAAAACCAAAAATATTTAACAAAAATTGAATAGGTTCTAAAGTGAATATGTCTCAATAGGCTACTCTATATAGAGAGCTAGAACTAGAATTCTCATCCATGTGGTTTGCCATTAAAAAAAGTCTTATCCTGTTGAACTGATCTAGATACGCTAGTCAAAACTCATGAGCTGTGCATATCAATTTTTTTCTGGATTGGTTGATCAATTGGCACTACTGATTGATCATATAGTCTTCTTTATGGTCAGGCAGTTTTACTTTGCACAAGTATACTAAGCATAAGTTTCTGAAATAAAGCCACAAATAGCACAGATGTGGATTTTAGCAAGAAGGAACTCTGTTGAGTCCTTCATTCCATTTACTTATTATGGCAGAAACAGATGGAATTTAATTTCCTATAAACTACTATGAGCCATGAATAACTTTTCAAATCAGTACTGAATAGTAAAAGAGATACAAACGAAACACTGAAATATAGAAATAGGATTCAACATGCAGAATAACTGCAACTGCCATATGATTTATTGATTTCATCATCCACTTCCCTCATATAATAGACAATCAGCTAGTAAAAATAACTTAAAAACTAAGCTACTTTACATATTCTGGCATAAAACAAAGTTCAAATCAAATGGCCTAACCCAAAACCCACTGAAATCAACAGGGGCCTACCAATTGACTTCTGTGCATTTTGGATCAGCCCGAGTGAATTGGTTTCCTGGTGTCAGACTCCTTTATGTTGGTTTTTCAGGTAATCTTGGTCCTCTCCTTTTGCCCATGGCTCCCTACTGGAGCCTCTGTCTCCTCTAAGTCCTTTTCCTACTGCCAGGACCCCTTCCATAATGCCAGTTATGGCCTTTCTGAATGTGCTTCCAATTGTTCAAATTCCTGGTATACATAGCATGTTTGTGACTATTTCTGCTTAAGCTACCACCATTTCTAAGGCTATGCCTCTACACTGAGCTCGTATGTATACATGAGCTGGGAATCACTCCCCTAGCTTGTAGTGTAGATGCCTAAGTTACATGTACACCAACTTTAAGGTTGGGCTAGAATTTAGCTAGTGTGGCCTAGTGGATAGAGTATGACTCAGGAAACCTGGATTCTATTCCTAGTTCTGCCATTGGCCTTCTAGATGACCTTGGGCAAGTCATTTCACCTCTGTGGCTCAGTTTCCCCATTGAGAGATGGGAATAAAGATACTTGCCTCCTTTGTAAAGCACTTTGAGATCTGTTGATGGAAAATGCTATATAATAGCTAGGTATTATTATAAGGCCATTTTACACTACCAGAGTGCTATAAAGTATCAGAGGGGTAGCCAAGTTTGTTAGTCTGTATCCACAAAAACAACGAGATGCAAGAAGTGGGTTTTTTACCCACGAAAGCTTATGCCCAAATAAATCTGTTAGTCTTTAAGGTGCCACCAGAGTGCTATAAAGCAACTTTAATGAGAGACTCAGTCCTAGTAGGGTTTAGGTTGAGTACAACTCAGGAGCCATGCCAGCTCAGAAGAACTGATCATGCGAGAATGGAATATGGCATTGCAACTTCCTACTCTGCAGTAATTCCTTACTCATTTTATAGTAGCACAAGATTTAGAGCAGCTTCTTCAACCTATGGAGACCTACCTTTGCTCTATAGTAATTGTTTTCTTGGGCTATTGCATGGGGGGATAAAAATGAAGCGTTAAAGGCATTTATCATATAATGTGAAGTTCTAGACAAAATAGTTCTGGACAGTTTTCTAACATGAGGGGCAGAGCACAAATGACCACTGAGCTACGGTCATATTTTTATGCTGAATATCCCCCATCACTAAACAGTGGAAGGCTACCAGAGCAGAAATGCATTATGTTTAATATTTCACAATTCTTTTTCCTCCTCTCTGTGAATGCTTCCTTCTGGATGACTTCATGGATTCTACACTATAATATCAAATACAAATAATGAAACTTGGTATTTGTGATGTTACCTCATGAACTATAGTTTGTAAAAAATGTTTCACAGAAAGGAAAAAAGAATGCTTAAAAAGAATTAGTTAAACTTCTTTTGGTTCTGAATGCCCCCATAACCTGCCTAACTTATGCACAGAAATATCAGTAATTCTGTTTTCAGTTTTGCTTTACACCTCACCTATAAGTTTTAGCTGCTTTAGATGTGTTTCATATTTTCACTTAAAAAATTAAATTTAAAGTTCAGGCTTTAATTTCTTTGTGCCGGATTCTTCTCCCATTGAAGTCAATTGGAGTTTTGTCACCCACTTCAATGGGAGATGGATGAGGCTCTAAGTCAACCTTTTCTGAAATGTAACCCCAGCTCAATATTTTTAAAAAATATATATATCCAATTATTTTTCAGCCTTTGATGTTAACATTTTAGTCTAGAGTATAAATCAAAGGGTTTCTTTTTGTTTATACATCACATCATTTCCTGGAAAAATCTGTACAAATAATTTCAAAGAAAGGTTTATAAGAATATTGATGGCACACAGAAGATATGTACACACATTTTCTTTACCTTCATTTCTAAGGTGGTCTTCACTATTCCAAATTTTTTCCTATTGTATGCTAAGTGACTCATTCCAGACTTGGCACCGTTCATTATTTTCCTGCTGTTTGAGAGAAGTGAGTCTAGCGGGGCCAGTACAGACTGGCTCCATCTGTGCTTCCTCACTGACTCCTGAGCTGTCAGAATGTCAAGGACAGCCAACACTCCTGATGTTCCAGTATCACTTACTCTTTGGGCCATTGTTTCCCCACACGGCATTATTGTTTTAGGTTGTAATTTAAAGTTGGCATTACATTTATGGTTAAGTCAATGGCTTTAAGTCACTGTGTCTTCATGGGGCCCAGGTAGTGATATACTGTCACTTAAAGTCTACTCCAAGTTGTGGTTAGTTGACACTGCTGTAAACTGCACTTAAAGGATAGTTTTAAAAGCCACAAAAAGTTATAAACACATTATTTCAATACGGTAACCACAATATCTTGGGCTAAATAAAGTCTGAGAGCAAAGGAGGAAAATCAATACCTGGTTAACAACCAAAACGGACGTAACAGGAAATGTCCTTGAGTTATGATGTTGGAATGTGCTCTCTAGCCTGTCAGGCTTCTTCCTCAGGAATCATCATTTCACCACGAAATGGTCACAGCTACTCCTTTCTCCACCATTTCATCAACTAATTCCAGGCTTTTCGCTGTCAACTCACTGTTCTACCTTGGTCCTTAAGTAAAGCTTAGAGTGCCATATCCATCACAACTGAGTAATTCTTTTTTAAAATGATGCTTAATATCTAGGGTTCAAAGGAGTCAGCATCTGAAGCTACCATATGATGCAAATACATGTTTTGGGAATCTGCATGGAGATGTCTGTAAGCAGCAGCCAATCACGCCAGAGAAATTTGCATAGTTACTGTATAGTTTAACTAATTACAGCTCTCTTATATTAATAATAAATCTGCAAGTCAGATCTACTCAGCCAGTGCAGGAAATTGTATGACAGAAATAATTGTACAGAAGAGTCAATAATTATACAGTATCCCTTTGATCTGACTGGCTCAGACAATTTGACTTCAATACAACTAGATATTCTTGGAGTGACTCAAGTACAGGTAACAATTTATAATGCTTGTGGACAAAATAAAAAGCAGATGTTCCTGAAGTTAAGTATAAAAAAATAAAGAACTTTAAAAAGGAGATAAAATATTTTCAGTCTACAATAAATTAAATATTGAACATTTTAAAATTTGCAGGAGTTGCAGAATTGCAGTTTTGTAAAGTATTTTTTCAGCCTCTTTATACCAGGTTTTCAGGATGCTTGGCTTACAAGACCATAGCGTGAACCAACCACATGAGTTTCTTGCCCAAGAGCTTTCAGCTACTTTGAGCCCAGTTATGACTGTTTTTGTTCTTCTCTGAAATATATGTCCACGTGCAGAGGAAAAATATGTGCATTCGTATGACATGAAATTAATGAAAAAAATACTAATTACTATTCTTACATACAGGGACCATCAATAATAGTGATAGAAGCTGTCCCATTAACTTCATAGGACTTTGGAACAGGCCTACATAAAAGCCTTGTTGAATCACATTTGTAGAAAGCTCACTGTGCCTTTGGTTGGCTACATGTTCAAGTGGGAAAGCAATCCCATGCTCTGGATGTCCCTAAACCTCCAACTGCCAGAAGCTGAGACTGGATGACAGAGGATGGATCACTTGAAATTGTCCAGTGCTGTTAAATCGCTCTCAAGCCTCTGGTACTGGTCACTGTCAGACAGGATACCAGGCTAGATTGACCATTTGTATTGTTAAGTTTGCGGATGATACCAAAGCTGGGAGGGGTTGCAAATGCTTTGGAGCATAGGATTAAAATTCAAAATGATTTTAAACTGCAGAAATGATCTGAAGTAAATATGATGAAATTCAAAAAGGACAAATGCAAAGTACTCCACTTAGAAAGGAATTATCAGTTGCACACAGACAAAATAGGCAATGATTGCCTGGGAAGGAGTACTGTGGAAAGGGATCTGGGGGTCATAGGGCATCACAAGCTAAATAAGAGTCAAAAGTGTAACGCTGTTGCCAAAAAGAATGAACATCATTCAGGGATGTATTAGCAGGCGTGTTGTAAGCAAGACACAAGAAGTAGTTCTTCCACTCTATTCCTCACTGATTAGGCCTCAACTGGAGTATTGTGTCCAGTTCTGGGTGCCACATTTCAGGAAAGATGTGGACAAATTGAAGAAAGTCGAGAGAAGAGCAACCAAAATGATTAAAGGTCTAGAAAACAAGACCTATGTGGAAAGACTGAAA
This sequence comes from Trachemys scripta elegans, assembly GCF_013100865.1. NCBI lineage: Eukaryota > Metazoa > Chordata > Testudines > Emydidae > Trachemys > Trachemys scripta. Next base: position 65,896,128 of record NC_048302.1, on the reverse strand, counting down.
AAACTGGGTTTGTTAGTCTGGAGAAAAGATAATAAGGGAAGACATAATCACCGTTTTCAAGTACATAAAAGGCTGTTATAAGGAGGAGGGAGAAAAATTGTTCTCCTGAACCTCTGAGGATAGAACAAGAAGCAATGGGCTTAAATTGCAGCAAGCCTGGTTTAGGTTGGACATTAGGAAAAGCTTTCTAACTGTCAGGGTGGTTAAGCACTGGAATAAATTGCCTAGGGAAGCTGTAGAATCTCCATCATTGGAGATTTTCAAGAGCAGGTTAGACAAACACTGTCAGGGATGGTCTAGATAATATTCAGTCCTGCCATGTGTGCAGGGGCTGGACTAGATGACCTCTTGAGGTCCGGTCCAGTCCTATGATTCTATGGTGCAAAGACATGAATTTAACTACTAATGCAACACCAAAGAGCTAGATTACTGCCACAAGAGACTCCTTCACTCATGAATATAAGTGGCAAGATAAAGTATCCAGCAATATTGTGGTTTCACAATCAAGCAATTCTGATGAAAGTTTCATTTGACTGGACTGCTCATGTCCACAAATGGTTAAGAAGAATATATCAAAGCAACTAATTTATTGTAAACTGGCTGTCAGAAAATCGATGTCAGCTGATCAAATTAAATGTCATAAAGATGCTCTCAAAAAAGCCTTATAGTTATGTAATATTGACACATAGATATTAAGTTATAGCTGCCAATTGAACTAATTGGCAATTAATATTATGTGATGGAGTGAAGTTGTTTGAAAATAACCTTCCATGTGATCAAGGAAAACTCCAACTGCACCTGCAGCATTTATCAACCCCAGTTTATCAGCCTCACACTATTTTGTGCACCTGACAGCCCATTTTGAAGAACAGAGTGACAGTGTAACTCAGTTTTTTAAAAAAAGGGTACAGACAAGTTGAGCAGAACATCTTTGCTTGAACTGCACTTTGCAACCTTAATATAGCTAAATTTATGGTTTTGAAATATTGAGGACCCTATGCTCCCCTCCAATTTGAAGCATGGAGCAGAACAAAGGGTAAACAAGAGAAGAAATACCATTGAACCTGGAGAAGTGGGGAGCAGAGGTAATTGAGAACCTGTGAAGGCCCTTGGTTCTCACATGGAACATTCCAGGCTCCACAGATCTGGAGAGGGAAAGCCATTGTGCCTATGAAGCAGCTGCTGTATGTGGGATATGCCCATTTGACACAGGGGCTGTTTCTGCTTTAAAAATCCAGTGAGCGTTAATGCTGACAACAGCTTAACTTCCACTCCATGCTATCCACTCACACATTTGATGTACATGTTCCTTCACCATTACCGTATTTGTACAAATGCACAATCTATGTACTATTACTTGCACATGCAAATGGTTATTTACATTAAAAATTCCATTTGCATGGAGTTACCTTGTGCTCTCCGATTCTCTTGTATCCACTCATCTTTCATTCTGTACTTAGGCCATAAGCTCTTTGTGGCAGGGACCATCTTTGTGTTAGCCATTCTGCACACACAGCAAAAAGGAATTGCCATGCTCCAGGTTTGACTGCCACAGGTCCACTAGATTTGGGGCAGATTGTTGCCAGAGGAGTTCTTTAAACCCTTCCTTAC